>NW_028232351.1:25000-45880 GCF_054491065.1 Syngnathus leptorhynchus | reverse complement strand
AAGTGCGAAAGCCCATTCATTTACAACGGCGTGTCCGCCAGGCGGCGACATTTCCCCGTTACCGGTGGCTGCGCGGCGGGTGAGTGACAGAGCTTATCCGAGCGGCTGGAACTCTGCGCCGGCGTGGTCGAGCGTGAGGCCTCGGCCCTTTGGCTGCCTGGTACCTAAAACACTTCCATTGATCCAGCCTCGGAGGGTGCTGGCTGGTGGCTCCATACCTCCATAGCTCCATACCTCCAGAGCTCCATAGCTCCATAGCACCAGAGCTCCATAGCTCCATAGCACCAGAGCTCCATAGCTCCATAGCACCAGAGCTCCATAGCTCCATAGCACCAGAGCTCCATAGCTCCATAGCACCAGAGCTCCATAGCTCCATAGCTCCATAGCACCAGAGCTCCATAGCACCAGAGCTCCATAGCTCCATAGCACCAGAGCTCCATAGCTCCATAGCACCAGAGCTCCATAGCTCCATAGCTCCAGGGCTCCATAGCTCCAGGGCTCCATAGCTCCATAGCTCCATAGCTCCAGGGCTCCATAGCTCCAGGGCTCCAGGGCTCCATAGCTCCAGGGCTCCAGGGCTCCATAGCTCCATACCTCCAGAGCTCCATAGCTCCATACTTCCAGAGCTCCATAGCTCCATAGCGCCATACTTCCATAGCTCCAGAGCTCCATACTTCCATAGCACCAGAGCTCCATAGCTCCAGAGCTCCATAGCTCCAGCCTGGGTGGCTGGTGGCTCCATAGCTCCATACTTCCATAGCTCCAGTCAGAGAGTTGGCGAAAATTGCACTAAGTGCGAAAGCCCATTCATTTACAACGGCGTGTCCACAAGGCGGCGACATTTCCCCGTTACCGGTGGCTGCGCGGCGGGTGAGTGACAGAGCTTATCCGAGCGGCTGGAACTCTGCGCCGGCGTGGTCGAGCGTGAGGCCTCGGCCCTTTGGCTGCCTGGTACCTAAAACACTTCCATTGATCCAGCCACGGAGGGTGCTGGCTGGTGGCTCCATAGCTCCATTGCTCCATAGCACAGAGCTCCATAGCTCCATAGCACCAGAGCTCCATAGCTCCATAGCACCAGAGCTCCATAGCTCCATAGCACCAGAGCTCCATAGCTCCATAGCACCAGAGCTCCATAGCTCCATAGCACCAGAGCTCCATAGCTCCATAGCTCCAGGGCTCCATAGCTCCAGGGCTCCATAGCTCCATAGCTCCAGGGCTCCATAGCTCCATACCTCCAGAGCTCCATAGCTCCAGCCTGGGTGGCTGGTGGCTCCATAGCTCCATACTTCCATAGCTCCAGTCAGAGAGTTGGCGAAAATTGCACTAAGTGCGAAAGCCCATTCATTTACAACGGCGTGTCCGCCAGGCGGCGACATTTCCCCGTTACCGGTGGCTGCGTGGCGGGTGAGTGACAGAGCTTATCCGAGCGGCTGGAACTCTGCGCCGGCGTGGTCGAGCGTGAGGCCCCGGCCCTTTGGCTGCCTGGTACCTAAAACACTTCCATTGATCCAGCCACGGAGGGTGCTGGCTGGTGGCTCCATAGCTCCATAGCTCCATAGCACCAGAGCTCCATAGCTCCATAGCACCAGAGCTCCATAGCTCCATAGCACCAGAGCTCCATAGCTCCATAGCACCAGAGCTCCATAGCTCCATAGCACCAGAGCTCCATAGCTCCATAGCACCAGAGCTCCATAGCTCCATAGCACCAGAGCTCCATAGCTCCATAGCTCCAGCCTGGGTGGCTGGTGGCTCCATAGCTCCATACTTCCATAGCTCCAGTCAGAGAGTGTGCTAAAATTGCACTAAGTGCGAAAGCCCATTCATTTACAACGGCGTGTCCACAAGGCGGCGACATTTCCCCGTTACCGGTGGCTGCGCGGCGGGTGAGTGACAGAGCTTATCCGAGCGGCTGGAACTCTGCGCCGGCGTGGTCGAGCGTGAGGCCTCGGCCCTTTGGCTGCCTGGTACCTAAAACACTTCCATTGATCCAGCCACGGAGGGTGCTGGCTGGTGGCTCCATAGCTCCATAGCTCCATAGCACCAGAGCTCCATAGCTCCATAGCACCAGAGCTCCATAGCTCCATAGCACCAGAGCTCCATAGCTCCATAGCACCAGAGCTCCATAGCTCCATAGCACCAGAGCTCCATAGCTCCATAGCACCAGAGCTCCATAGCTCCATAGCACCAGAGCTCCATAGCTCCATAGCACCAGAGCTCCATAGCTCCATAGCTCCAGGGCTCCATAGCTCCAGGGCTCCATAGCACCAGAGCTCCATAGCTCCATAGCACCAGAGCTCCATAGCTCCATAGCTCCAGCCTGGGTGGCTGGTGGCTCCATAGCTCCATACTTCCATAGCTCCAGTCAGAGAGTTGGCTAAAATTGCACTAAGTGCGAAAGCCCATTCATTTACAACGGCGTGTCCACAAGGCGGCGACATTTCCCCGTTACCGGTGGCTGCGCGGCGGGTGAGTGACAGAGCTTATCCGAGCGGCTGGAACTCTGCGCCGGCGTGGTCGAGCGGCTGGCCTCGGTAGTTGAGGTACCAGGGGTGGGGCGGGGAGCTCCAGGCGGGTCTTGTGAGAGAGTGAAGCCGAGCGGCTGGAACTCTCGGCCGGCCTGGTCGAGCGGCTGGCCTCGGTAGTTGACGGTACCAGGGGCGGGCTGGGGAGCTCCAGGCGGGGCTTGTGAGAGAGTGAAGCCGAGCGGCTGGAACTCTGGGCCGGCCTGGTCGAGCGGCTGGCCTCGGTAGTTGAGGTACCAGGGGTGGGCTGGGGAGCTCCAGGCGGGGCTTGTGAGAGAGTGTAGCCGAGCGGCTGGAACTCTGGGCCGGCGTGGTTGAGCAGCATGCCCGCGGAGGTGGCTCTTCCATAGGCAGGGAGGGTGCTGGAGCTCCACACTTCCATAGGCAGGGAGGGTGCTGGAGCTCCACACTTCCATAGGCAGGGAGGGTGCTGGAGCTCCACACTTCCATAGGCAGGGAGGGTGCTGGAGCTCCACACTTCCATAGGCAGGGAGGGTGCTGGAGCTCCACACTTCCATAGGCAGGGAGGGTGCTGGAGCTCCACACTTCCATAGGCAGGGAGGGTGCTGGAGCTCCACACTTCCATAGGCAGGGAGGGTGCTGGAGCTCCACACTTCCATAGGCAGGGAGGGTGCTGGAGCTCCACACTTCCATAGGCAGGGAGGGTGCTGGAGCTCCACACTTCCATAGGCAGGGAGGGTGCTGGAGCTCCACACTTCCATAGGCAGGGAGGGTGCTGGAGCTCCACACTTCCATAGGCAGGGAGGGTGCTGGAGCTCCACACTTCCATAGGCAGGGAGGGTGCTGGAGCTCCACACTTCCATAGGCAGGGAGGGTGCTGGAGCTCCACACTTCCATAGGCAGGGAGGGTGCTGGAGCTCCACACTTCCATAGGCAGGGAGGGTGCTGGAGCTCCACACTTCCATAGGCAGGGAGGGTGCTGGAGCTCCACACTTCCATAGGCAGGGAGGGTGCTGGAGCTCCACACTTCCATAGGCAGGGAGGGTGCTGGAGCTCCACACTTCCATAGGCAGGGAGGGTGCTGGAGCTCCACACTTCCATAGGCAGGGAGGGTGCTGGAGCTCCACACTTCCATAGGCAGGGAGGGTGCTGGAGCTCCACACTTCCATAGGCAGGGAGGGTGCTGGAGCTCCACACTTCCATAGGCAGGGAGGGTGCTGGAGCTCCACACTTCCATAGGCAGGGAGGGTGCTGGAGCTCCACACTTCCATAGGCAGGGAGGGTGCTGGAGCTCCACACTTCCATAGGCAGGGAGGGTGCTGGAGCTCCACACTTCCATAGGCAGGGAGGGTGCTGGAGCTCCACACTTCCATAGGCAGGGAGGGTGCTGGAGCTCCACACTTCCATAGGCAGGGAGGGTGCTGGAGCTCCACACTTCCATAGGCAGGGAGGGTGCTGGAGCTCCACACTTCCATAGGCAGGGAGGGTGCTGGAGCTCCACACTTCCATAGGCAGGGAGGGTGCTGGAGCTCCACACTTCCATAGGCAGGGAGGGTGCTGGAGCTCCACACTTCCATAGGCAGGGAGGGTGCTGGAGCTCCACACTTCCATAGGCAGGGAGGGTGCTGGAGCTCCACACTTCCATAGGCAGGGAGGGTGCTGGAGCTCCACACTTCCATAGGCAGGGAGGGTGCTGGAGCTCCACACTTCCATAGGCAGGGAGGGTGCTGGAGCTCCACACTTCCATAGGCAGGGAGGGTGCTGGAGCTCCACACTTCCATAGGCAGGGAGGGTGCTGGAGCTCCACACTTCCATAGGCAGGGAGGGTGCTGGAGCTCCACACTTCCATAGGCAGGGAGGGTGCTGGAGCTCCACACTTCCATAGGCAGGGAGGGTGCTGGAGCTCCACACTTCCATAGGCAGGGAGGGTGCTGGAGCTCCACACTTCCATAGGCAGGGAGGGTGCTGGAGCTCCACACTTCCATAGGCAGGGAGGGTGCTGGAGCTCCACACTTCCATAGGCAGGGAGGGTGCTGGAGCTCCACACTTCCATAGGCAGGGAGGGTGCTGGAGCTCCACACTTCCATAGGCAGGGAGGGTGCTGGAGCTCCACACTTCCATAGGCAGGGAGGGTGCTGGAGCTCCACACTTCCATAGGCAGGGAGGGTGCTGGAGCTCCACACTTCCATAGGCAGGGAGGGTGCTGGAGCTCCACACTTCCATAGGCAGGGAGGGTGCTGGAGCTCCACACTTCCATAGGCAGGGAGGGTGCTGGAGCTCCACACTTCCATAGGCAGGGAGGGTGCTGGAGCTCCACACTTCCATAGGCAGGGAGGGTGCTGGAGCTCCACACTTCCATAGGCAGGGAGGGTGCTGGAGCTCCACACTTCCATAGGCAGGGAGGGTGCTGGAGCTCCACACTTCCATAGGCAGGGAGGGTGCTGGAGCTCCACACTTCCATAGGCAGGGAGGGTGCTGGAGCTCCACACTTCCATAGGCAGGGAGGGTGCTGGAGCTCCACACTTCCATAGGCAGGGAGGGTGCTGGAGCTCCACACTTCCATAGGCAGGGAGGGTGCTGGAGCTCCACACTTCCATAGGCAGGGAGGGTGCTGGAGCTCCACACTTCCATAGGCAGGGAGGGTGCTGGAGCTCCACACTTCCATAGGCAGGGAGGGTGCTGGAGCTCCACACTTCCATAGGCAGGGAGGGTGCTGGAGCTCCACACTTCCATAGGCAGGGAGGGTGCTGGAGCTCCACACTTCCATAGGCAGGGAGGGTGCTGGAGCTCCACACTTCCATAGGCAGGGAGGGTGCTGGAGCTCCACACTTCCATAGGCAGGGAGGGTGCTGGAGCTCCACACTTCCATAGGCAGGGAGGGTGCTGGAGCTCCACACTTCCATAGGCAGGGAGGGTGCTGGAGCTCCACACTTCCATAGGCAGGGAGGGTGCTGGAGCTCCACACTTCCATAGGCAGGGAGGGTGCTGGAGCTCCACACTTCCATAGGCAGGGAGGGTGCTGGAGCTCCACACTTCCATAGGCAGGGAGGGTGCTGGAGCTCCACACTTCCATAGGCAGGGAGGGTGCTGGAGCTCCACACTTCCATAGGCAGGGAGGGTGCTGGAGCTCCACACTTCCATAGGCAGGGAGGGTGCTGGAGCTCCACACTTCCATAGGCAGGGAGGGTGCTGGAGCTCCACACTTCCATAGGCAGGGAGGGTGCTGGAGCTCCACACTTCCATAGGCAGGGAGGGTGCTGGAGCTCCACACTTCCATAGGCAGGGAGGGTGCTGGAGCTCCACACTTCCATAGGCAGGGAGGGTGCTGGAGCTCCACACTTCCATAGGCAGGGAGGGTGCTGGAGCTCCACACTTCCATAGGCAGGGAGGGTGCTGGAGCTCCACACTTCCATAGGCAGGGAGGGTGCTGGAGCTCCACACTTCCATAGGCAGGGAGGGTGCTGGAGCTCCACACTTCCATAGGCAGGGAGGGTGCTGGAGCTCCACACTTCCATAGGCAGGGAGGGTGCTGGAGCTCCACACTTCCATAGGCAGGGAGGGTGCTGGAGCTCCACACTTCCATAGGCAGGGAGGGTGCTGGAGCTCCACACTTCCATAGGCAGGGAGGGTGCTGGAGCTCCACACTTCCATAGGCAGGGAGGGTGCTGGAGCTCCACACTTCCATAGGCAGGGAGGGTGCTGGAGCTCCACACTTCCATAGGCAGGGAGGGTGCTGGAGCTCCACACTTCCATAGGCAGGGAGGGTGCTGGAGCTCCACACTTCCATAGGCAGGGAGGGTGCTGGAGCTCCACACTTCCATAGGCAGGGAGGGTGCTGGAGCTCCCACACTTCCATAGGCAGGGAGGGTGCTGGAGCTCCACACTTCCATAGGCAGGGAGGGTGCTGGAGCTCCACACTTCCATAGGCAGGGAGGGTGCTGGAGCTCCACACTTCCATAGGCAGGGAGGGTGCTGGAGCTCCACACTTCCATAGGCAGGGAGGGTGCTGGAGCTCCACACTTCCATAGGCAGGGAGGGTGCTGGAGCTCCACACTTCCATAGGCAGGGAGGGTGCTGGAGCTCCACACTTCCATAGGCAGGGAGGGTGCTGGAGCTCCACACTTCCATAGGCAGGGAGGGTGCTGGAGCTCCACACTTCCATAGGCAGGGAGGGTGCTGGAGCTCCACACTTCCATAGGCAGGGAGGGTGCTGGAGCTCCACACTTCCATAGGCAGGGAGGGTGCTGGAGCTCCACACTTCCATAGGCAGGGAGGGTGCTGGAGCTCCACACTTCCATAGGCAGGGAGGGTGCTGGAGCTCCACACTTCCATAGGCAGGGAGGGTGCTGGAGCTCCACACTTCCATAGGCAGGGAGGGTGCTGGAGCTCCACACTTCCATAGGCAGGGAGGGTGCTGGAGCTCCACACTTCCATAGGCAGGGAGGGTGCTGGAGCTCCACACTTCCATAGGCAGGGAGGGTGCTGGAGCTCCACACTTCCATAGGCAGGGAGGGTGCTGGAGCTCCACACTTCCATAGGCAGGGAGGGTGCTGGAGCTCCACACTTCCATAGGCAGGGAGGGTGCTGGAGCTCCACACTTCCATAGGCAGGGAGGGTGCTGGAGCTCCACACTTCCATAGGCAGGGAGGGTGCTGGAGCTCCACACTTCCATAGGCAGGGAGGGTGCTGGAGCTCCACACTTCCATAGGCAGGGAGGGTGCTGGAGCTCCACACTTCCATAGGCAGGGAGGGTGCTGGAGCTCCACACTTCCATAGGCAGGGAGGGTGCTGGAGCTCCACACTTCCATAGGCAGGGAGGGTGCTGGAGCTCCACACTTCCATAGGCAGGGAGGGTGCTGGAGCTCCACACTTCCATAGGCAGGGAGGGTGCTGGAGCTCCACACTTCCATAGGCAGGGAGGGTGCTGGAGCTCCACACTTCCATAGGCAGGGAGGGTGCTGGAGCTCCACACTTCCATAGGCAGGGAGGGTGCTGGAGCTCCACACTTCCATAGGCAGGGAGGGTGCTGGAGCTCCACACTTCCATAGGCAGGGAGGGTGCTGGAGCTCCACACTTCCATAGGCAGGGAGGGTGCTGGAGCTCCACATCCACACTTCCAGCCACTGCATGCTGGCACTTCCACCTTGCTTGCTAAGTCGGCGTGATCTTGCCCAAAAAGTCCCTCCTCACCTCCAGCTGGAAGTGGAAAAAAATCCTCCACCTGCTTGGCCGAGGTTCTGGAAGCCAGCAGCTCGCAGAATGTTGCCAAAGTTTCACTGGAAGGAAAAGAAAAGAGAAGACCGAGTGCGCATTTCACCTACCGCCGAATGTCCACAAGAGGGAAGTGTCACTCCGTCGCAGAATCTGCGCCGACGCACTCGGCACCCTTCGAATTTATGGTGCCGGTGCGGGTGTTCTGGGTGCAAAAAGGCCGCCCAAGTGGTAGAAAAAAATCAGACTTCGTCTCTTAGGTCGAAATTAATGCCAAGTTTTGAAATGCGCTGGCAGGGGTGGACCAGGGCCCGTTAGAAGTGCTTAGCCGAGGTCCTGGAAGCCTAACCCGGCGTGATCTTGTGCAAAAAGCCGCTGCTGAGCTCCAGCTGGAAGTGTAAAAAGAACCGGGCTGGATCAAAAAAAGAACCGGGCGGCCCGTTAAAATTGCTTAGCCGAGGTCCTGGAACCCTAACCCGGCGTGATCTTGTGCAAAAAGCCGCTGCTGAGCTCCAGCTGGAAGTGTAAAAAGAACCGGGCTGGTTCAAAAAAAGAACCGGGCGACCCGTTAGAAGTGCTTAGCCGAGGTCCTGGAAGCCTAACCCGGCGTGATCTTGTGCAAAAAGCCGCTGCTGAGCTCCAGCTGGAAGTGGAAAAAGAACCGGGCTGGATCAAAAAAGAACCGGGCTGGATCAAAAAAGAACCGGGCGGCCCGTTAAAATTGCTTAGCCGAGGTCCTGGAAGCCTAACACGGCGTGATCTTGTGCAAAAAACCGCTCCCGAGCTCCAGCTGGAAGTGTAAAAAGAACCGGGCTGGATAAAAAAAGAACCGGGCTGGATCAAAAAAGAACCGGGCGACCCGTTAAAATTGCTTAGCCGAGGTCCTGGAAGCCTAACACGGCGTGATCTTGTGCAAAAAGCCGCTCCCGAGCTCCAGCTGGAAGTGTAAAAAGAACCGGGCTGGATAAAAAAAGAACCGGGCTGGATCAAAAAAGAACCGGGCGACCCGTTAAAATTGCTTAGCCGAGGTCCTGGAAGCCTAACCCGGCGTGATCTTGTGCAAATAGCCGCTGCCGAGCTCCAGCTGGAAGTGTGAAAAGAACCGGGCTGGATAAAAAAAGAACCGGGCTGGATCAAAAAAGAACCGGGCGACCCGTTAAAATTGCTTAGCCGAGGTCCTGGAAGCCTAACACGGCGTGTTCTTGTGCAAAAAGCCGCTCCCAAGCTCCAGCTGGAAGTGTAAAAAGAACCGGGCTGGATAAAAAAAAGAACCGGGCTGGATCAAAAAAGAACCGGGCGACCCGTTAAAATTGCTTAGCCGAGGTCCTGGAAGCCTAACACGGCGTGATCTTGTGCAAAAAGCCGCTCCCGAGCTCCAGCTGGAAGTGTAAAAAGAACCGGGCTGGATAAAAAAAGAACCGGGCTGGATAAAAAAAAGAACCGGGCGACCCGTTAAAATTGCTTAGCCGAGGTCCTGGAAGCCTAACACGGCGTGTTCTTGTGCAAAAAGCCGCTCCCGAGCTCCAGCTGGAAGTGTAAAAAGAACCAGGCTGGATAAAAAAAAGAACCGGGCTGGATCAAAAAAGAACCGGGCGACCCGTTAAAATTGCTTAGCCGAGGTCCTGGAAGCCTAACACGGCGTGATCTTGTGCAAAAAGCCGCTCCCGAGCTCCAGCTGGAAGTGTAAAAAGAACCGGGCTGGATAAAAAAAGAACCGGGCTGGATAAAAAAAAGAACCGGGCGACCCGTTAAAATTGCTTAGCCGAGGTCCTGGAAGCCTAACACGGCGTGTTCTTGTGCAAAAAGCCGCTCCCAAGCTCCAGCTGGAAGTGTAAAAAGAACCGGGCTGGATAAAAAAAAGAACCGGGCTGGATCAAAAAAGAACCGGGCGACCCGTTAAAATTGCTTAGCCGAGGTCCTGGAAGCCTAACACGGCGTGATCTTGTGCAAAAAGCCGCTCCCGAGCTCCAGCTGGAAGTGTAAAAAGAACCGGGCTGGATAAAAAAAGAACCGGGCTGGATAAAAAAAAGAACCGGGCGACCCGTTAAAATTGCTTAGCCGAGGTCCTGGAAGCCTAACACGGCGTGTTCTTGTGCAAAAAGCCGCTCCCGAGCTCCAGCTGGAAGTGTAAAAAGAACCAGGCTGGATAAAAAAAAGAACCGGGCTGGATCAAAAAAGAACCGGGCGACCCGTTAAAATTGCTTAGCCGAGGTCCTGGAAGCCTAACACGGCGTGATCTTGTGCAAAAAGCCGCTCCCGAGCTCCAGCTGGAAGTGTAAAAAGAACCGGGCTGGATAAAAAAAGAACCGGGCTGGATAAAAAAAAGAACCGGGCGACCCGTTAAAATTGCTTAGCCGAGGTCCTGGAAGCCTAACACGGCGTGATCTTGTGCAAAAAGCCGCTCCCGAGCTCCAGCTGGAAGTGTAAAAAGAACCAGGCTGGATAAAAAAAAGAACCGGGCTGGATCAAAAAAGAACCGGGCGACCCGTTAAAATTGCTTAGCCGAGGTCCTGGAAGCCTAACACGGCGTGTTCTTGTGCAAAAAGCCGCTCCCGAGCTCCAGCTGGAAGTGTAAAAAGAACCGGGCTGGATAAAAAAAAGAACCGGGCTGGTTCAAAAAAGAACCGGGCAACCCGTTAAAATTGCTTAGCCGAGGTCCTGGAAGCCTAACACGGCGTGTTCTTGTGCAAAAAGCCGCTCCCGAGCTCCAGCTGGAAGTGTAAAAAGAACCAGGCTGGATAAAAAAAAGAACCGGGCTGGATCAAAAAAGAACCGGGCGACCCGTTAAAATTGCTTAGCTGAGGTCCTGGAAGCCTAACACGGCGTGATCTTGTGCAAAAAGCCGCTCCCGAGCTCCAGCTGGAAGTGTAAAAAGAACCGGGCTGGATAAAAAAAAAGAACCGGGCTGGTTCAAAAAAGAACCGGGCAACCCGTTAAAATTGCTTAGCCGAGGTCCTGGAAGCCTAACCCGGCGTGATCTTGCCCGAAAGTCGGCCTCTATACTTCCATTTTAGGTACCAGGGGCTATTAGTGTACTTGGTCCCACTAGTCAGTGTACTCATCCAGTTACCCCCCGTTTTCCAAAACACCATCGGCACGTATAAGGGGGGGACTCCTGAGAGAGATGAGGTATATGGCAGCGCAACACCAATCCGCTCCGCGCTGGTTCCCATGTCGGCTACGGATGAATAAAACCAGCCTGTCCCCCCTGGAGCTCACGAGACACGGAATTTTTTCTAAGTGCCAACGGCTCTTCCGAGCAAACGTGTCCGCTCCGGCTGGTTCCCCCGTCGGCCTCGAATGACGAAAAATGCCGGTCTCCGCCCGGAGCTCATGACAAACGAAAAATTTTCTAAGTGCCAACGGCACTAGCGAGCGAATGTGTCCGCTCGGCGCTGGTTCCCGGGTCGAACCCGGAAGACGAAAAACGCCGCGCTCTCCGCCCGGAGCTCATGACAAACGAAAAATTTTCTAAGTGCCAACGGCACTAGCGAGCGAATGTGTCCGCTCGGCGCTGGTTCCCGGGTCGAACCCGGAAGACGAAAAACGCCGCTCTCCGCCCGGAGCTCATGACAAACGAAAAATTTTCTAAGTGCCAACGGCACTAGCGAGCGAATGTGTCCGCTCGGCGCTGGTTCCCGGGTCGAACCCGGAAGACGAAAAACGCCGCTCTCCGCCCGGAGCTCATGACAAACGAAAAATTTTCTAAGTGCCAACGGCACTAGCGAGCGAATGTGTCCGCTCGGCGCTGGTTCCCGGGTCGAACCCGGAAGACGAAAAACGCCGCTCTCCGCCCGGAGCTCATTACAAACGAAAAATTTTCTAAGTGCCAACGGCACTAGCGAGCGAATGTGTCCGCTCGGCGCTGGTTCCCGGGTCGAACCCGGAAGACGAAAAACGCCGCTCTCCGCCCGGAGCTCATGACAAACGAAAAATTTTCTAAGTGCCAACGGCACTAGCGAGCGAATGTGTCCGCTCGGCGCTGGTTCCCGGGTCGAACCCGGAAGACGAAAAACGCCGCTCTCCGCCCGGAGCTCATGACAAACGAAAAATTTTCTAAGTGCCAACGGCACTAGCGAGCGAATGTGTCCGCTCGGCGCTGGTTCCCGGGTCGAACCCGGAAGACAAAAAACGCCGGTCTCCGCCCGGAGCTCATGACAAACGAAAAATTTTCTAAGTGCCAACGGCACTAGCGAGCGAATGTGTCCGCTCGGCGCTGGTTCCCGGGTCGAACCCGGAAGACGAAAAACGCCGGTCTCCGCCCGGAGCTCATGACAAACGAAAAATTTTCTAAGTGCCAACGGCACTAGCGAGCGAATGTGTCCGCTCGGCGCTGGTTCCCGGGTCGGACCCGGAAGACGAAAAACGCCGGTCTCCGCCCGGAGCTCATGACAAACGAAATATTTTCTAAGTGCCAACGGCACTAGCGAGCGAATGTGTCCGCTCGGCGCTGGTTCCCGGGTCGAACCCGGAAGACGAAAAACGCCGGTCTCCGCCCGGAGCTCATGACAAACGAAAAATTTTCTAAGTGCCAACGGCACTTGCGAGCGAATGTGTCCGCTCGGCGCTGGTTCCCGGGTCGGACCCGGAAGACGAAAAACGCCGGTCCTCGCCTGGAGGTCCCAGCAAAATCGGCGAAAAAACGACTAAGTGTCAACTTTCGAAAAAACGGCTAAGTGTCGACTTTCGAAAAAACGGCTAAGTGTCAACTTTCGAAAAAACGGCTAAGTGTCAACTTTCGAAAAAACGACTAAGTGCCCACGGCTCTGCGGGGCTTGTGAGTCCGCCCCGCGCCGGTTCGGCGGTCGGCCTCAAAAAGCAAAAAATCAGCCTCTCTCCCTGGAGCTCACCAAAAATTTGTCGAAATTTTTCTAAGTTCTCCTCGAGGTACCAGGGGGTGAGGTACCCGGGCTAAGGTGCAGTACCTTTTTTGGTCTTCAGGTGCGCCAGAGTACAATGAAATGGTCCCAGTAGTCAGTGTACTCATCGACTTTCCCCCCGTTTTCCAAAGCACCTCGTTTACGAGTATGGAGGAGATGGTGCTGGTCTCCCCACGGCGTCGGACACGCCGTCCTCGACAGCACAAGGTCGGATAGAAGACCTGGAAAGCGCCGTGGCACGCGCTGGAGGTGGGCACTTTGGCGAAAAAACGACTAAGTGTCAACTTTCGAAAAAACGACTAAGTGTCAACTTTCGAAAAAACGGCTAAGTGTCAACTTTCGAAAAAACGACTAAGTGTCACCTCTCTGAAAAAATGGCAAAGTGTCGCCTCTCTGAAAATTTTCTAAGTGCCCACGGCTCTGCGGGCTCGTGCATCCGAGCCGCGCCGGTTCTGCAACCGGCCTAGAATGACGAAAAATAACGGTCTCCTCCTGGAGCTCAGAGCCAATTGTGGCGAAAAAGTGGCAAAGTGCCCACGGCTCTGCGGGCTCGTGCATCCGACCCGCGCCGGTTCTGCAGCCGGCCTAGAATGACGAAAAATAACGGTCTCCTCCTGGAGCTCACAGCCAACTTGGCAAAAAGTTTCTAAGTGCCCACGGCCCTGCCGAGCTTTGGCGTCCGCCCAGCGCCGGTTCCGCAGTCGGCCTCGAATGACGAAAAATAACGGTCTCCTCCTGGAGCTCACAGCCAACTTGGCAAAAAGTTTCTAAGTGCCCACGGCCCTGCCGAGCTTTGGCGTCCGCTCAGCGCCGGTTCCGCAGTCGGCCTCGAATGACGAAAAATAACGGTCTCCTCCTGGAGCTCACAGCCAACTTGGCAAAAAGTTTCTAAGTGCCCACGGCCCTGCCGAGCTTTGGCGTCCGCCCAGCGCCGGTTCCGCAGTCGGCCTCGAATGACGAAAAATAACGGTCTCCTCCTGGAGCTCACAGCCAACTTGGCAAAAAGTTTCTAAGTGCCCACGGCCCTGCCGAGCTTTGGCGTCCGCTCAGCGCCGGTTCCGCAGTCGGCCTCGAATGACGAAAAATAACGGTCTCCTCCTGGAGCTCACAGCCAACTTGGCAAAAAGTTTCTAAGTGCCCACGGCCCTGCCGAGCTTTGGCGTCCGCCCAGCGCCGGTTCCGCAGTCGGCCTCGAATGACGAAAAATAACGGTCTCCTCCTGGAGCTCACAGCCAACTTGGCAAAAAGTTTCTAAGTGCCCACGGCCCTGCCGAGCTTTGGCGTCCGCCCAGCGCCGGTTCCGCAGTCGGCCTCGAATGACGAAAAATAACGGTCTCCTCCTGGAGCTCACAGCCAACTTGGCAAAAAGTTTCTAAGTGCCCACGGCCCTGCCGAGCTTTGGCGTCCGCTCAGCGCCGGTTCCGCAGTCGGCCTCGAATGACGAAAAATAACGGTCTCCTCCTGGAGCTCACAGCCAACTTGGCAAAAAGTTTCTAAGTGCCCACGGCCCTGCCGAGCTTTGGCGTCCGCCCAGCGCCGGTTCCGCAGTCGGCCTCGAATGACGAAAAATAACGGTCTCCTCCTGGAGCTCACAGCCAACTTGGCAAAAAGTTTCTAAGTGCCCACGGCCCTGCCGAGCTTTGGCGTCCGCTCAGCGCCGGTTCCGCAGTCGGCCTCGAATGACGAAAAATAACGGTCTCCTCCTGGAGCTCACAGCCAACTTGGCAAAAAGTTTCTAAGTGCCCACGGCCCTGCCGAGCTTTGGCGTCCGCCCAGCGCCGGTTCCGCAGTCGGCCTCGAATGACGAAAAATAACGGTCTCCTCCTGGAGCTCACAGCCAACTTGGCAAAAAGTTTCTAAGTGCCCACGGCCCTGCCGAGCTTTGGCGTCCGCTCAGCGCCGGTTCCGCAGTCGGCCTCGAATGACGAAAAATAACGGTCTCCTCCTGGAGCTCACAGCCAACTTGGCAAAAAGTTTCTAAGTGCCCACGGCCCTGCCGAGCTTTGGCGTCCGCCCAGCGCCGGTTCCGCAGTCGGCCTCGAATGACGAAAAATAACGGTCTCCTCCTGGAGCTCACAGCCAACTTGGCAAAAAGTTTCTAAGTGTCACATCTCTGAAAAAACGGCTAAGTGTCGACTTTCGAAAAAACGGCAAAGTGTCACATCTCTGAAAAAACGGCTAAGTGTCGACTTTCGAAAAAACGGCTAAGTGTCAACTTTCGAAAAAACGGCTAAGTGTCGCCTCTCTGAAAAAACGGCAAAGTGTCAACTTTCGAAAAAACGACAGAGTGTCGCCTCTCTGAAAAAACGACTAAGTGTCGACTCTGAGAAAATGGCAAAGTGCCCACGGCTCTGCGGGCTCGTGCATCCGACCCGCGCCGGTTCCCCAGCCGGCCTGAAATAAGGCAAAACCAGCCTCTCCGCCTGGAGCTCAGAGCCAACTTGGCGAATATTTTCTAAGTGCCCACGGCTCTGCGTGGCTACGGCGTCTGCCCAGCGCCGGTTCCTGGGTCGAACCCCGAGGACGAGGAATGCCGGTCTCCGCCTGGAGGTCCCAGCTTAATCGGCGAAAATTTTCTAAGTGCCCACGGCTCTGCCGGGCTCGTGCATCCGACCCGCGCCGGTTCCCCAGCCGGCCTGAAATAAGGCAAAACCAGGCTCTCCCCCTGGAGCTCAGAGCCAATTGTGGCGAAAAAACGACTAAGTGTCAACTTTCGAAAAAACGACTAAGTGTCAACTTTCCAAAAAAACGGCTAAGTGTCGACTTTCGAAAAAACGGCTAAGTGTCAACTTTCGAAAAAACGGACTAAGTGTCGCCTCTGAAAAAACGACTAAGTGTCGCCTCTCTGAAAAAACGACTAAGTGCCCACGGCTCTGGGGGGCTTGTGAGTCCGCCCCGCGCCGGTTCGGCGGTCGGCCTCAAAAAGCGAAAAATCAGCCTCTCTCCCTGGAGCTCACCAAAAATTTGTCGAAATTTTTCTAAGTTCTCCTCGAGGTACCAGGGGGTGAGGTACCCGGGCTAAGGTGCAGTACCTTTTTTGGTCTTCAGGTGCGCCAGAGTACAATGAAATGGTCCCAGTAGTCAGTGTACTCATCGACTTTCCCCCCGTTTTCCAAAGCACCCCGTTTACGAGTATGGAGGAGATGGTGCTGGTCTCACCACGGCGTCGGACACGCCGTCCTCGACAGCACAAGGTCGGATAGAAGACCTGAAAAAGCGCCGTGGCACGCGCTGGAGGTGTCACTGTGGCGAAAAAGTGACTAAGTGTCAACTTTCGAAAAAACGGCTAAGTGTCAACTTTCGAAAAAACGGCTAAGTGTCAACTTTCGAAAAAAACGGCTAAGTGTCAACTTTCGAAAAAACGACTAAGTGTCGCCTCTCTGAAAAAACGGCAAAGTGTCAACTTTCGAAAAAACGACTAAGTGTCAACTTTCGAAAAAACGACTAAGTGTCACCTCTCTGAAAAAATGGCAAAGTGTCAACTGCGAATGTGGTGGTGCATGGAAGGAAGTGGAGGACGGCCGGCTCCTTAAACACAGGCCGAAGAGGAGCGTCAGGGCCGGCTCCTTAAACACGGACCGAGTGTCGCCCTTAACACAGACCAAGCGGAGGACGGCCGCCTCCCTAAATACAGGCCGAACCGGAGCGCGAGGGCCGCTCCTTAAACACGGACCGAGTGTCGCCCTTAACACAGACCAAGGGGAGGACGGCCGCCTCCTTAAACACAGGCCGGAGAGGAGCGTCAGGGCCAGGCTCCTCAAACATGGACAGAGTTTCGCCCTTAACACAGACCAAGGGGTAGGACGGCCGCCTCCTTAAACACAGGCCGGAGAGGAGCGTCAGGGCCAGGCTCCTCAAACATGGACCGAGTGTCGCCCTTAACACAGACCAAGGGGAGGACGGCCGCCTCCTTAAACACAGGCCGGAGAGGAGCGTCAGGGCCAGGCTCCTCAAACATTGGACAGAGTGTCGCCCTTAACACAGACCAAGGGAGGACGGCCGCCTCCTTAAACACAGGCCGGAGAGGAGCGTCAGGGCCAGGCTCCTCAAACATGGACCGAGTGTCGCCCTTAACACAGACCAAGGGGAGGACGGCCGCCTCCTTAAACACAGGCCGGAGAGGAGCGTCAGGGCCAGGCTCCTCAAACATGGACCGAGTGTCGCCCTTAACACGGACCAAGGGGAGGACGGCCGCCTCCTTAAACACAGGCCGGAGAGGAGCGTCAGGGCCAGGCTCCTCAAACATGGACCGAGTGTCGCCCTTAACACGGACCAAGGGGAGGACGGCCGCCTCCTTAAACACAGGCCGGAGAGGAGCGTCAGGGCCAGGCTCCTCAAACATGGACCGAGTGTCGCCCTTAACACAGACCAAGGGGAGGACGGCCGCCTCCTTAAACACAGGCCGGAGAGGAGCGTCAGGGCCAGGCTCCTCAAACATGGACCGAGTGTCGCCCTTAACACAGACCAAGCGGAGGACGGCCGCCTCCCTAAATACAGGCCGAACCGGAGCGCGAGTGTCGCTCCTTAAACACGGACCGAGTGGAGGACGGCCGCCTCCTTAAACACAGGCCGAACAAAATGACACAAAGTGTCAACTGCGAATGTTGTCCATCCAAGGAAGGAGCGTGATGCCCGGCCGGCTCCTTAAACACAGGCCGAGAGTCGCCCCGGACGGTCCGCCTCGCGGCGCCCGTCTGCTCGGATAAAATGACACAAAGTGTCAACTACGAATGTTGTCCATCCAAGGAAGGAGCGTGATGCCCGGCCGGCTCCTTAAACACAGGCCGAGAGTCGCCCCGGACGGTCCGCCTCGCGGCGCCCGTCTGCTCGGATAAAATGACACAAAGTGTCAACTGCGAATGTTGTCCATCCAAGGAAGGAGCGTGATGCCCGGCCGGCTCCTTAAACACAGGCCGAGAGTCGCCCCGGACGGTCCGCCTCGCGGCGCCCGCCCGCTCGGATAAAATGACACAAAGTGTCAACTACGAATGTTGTCCATCCAAGGAAGGAGCGTGATGCCCGGCCGGCTCCTTAAACACAGGCCGAGAGTCGCCCCGGACGGTCCGCCTCGCGGCGCCCGTCTGCTCGGATAAAATGACACAAAGTGTCAACTACGAATGTTGTCCATCCAAGGAAGGAGCGTGATGCCCGGCCGGCTCCTTAAACACAGGCCGAGAGTCGCCCCGGACGGTCCGCCTCGCGGCGCCCGTCTGCTCGGATAAAATGACACAAAGTGTCAACTGCGAATGTTGTCCATCCAAGGAAGGAGCGTGATGCCCGGCCGGCTCCTTAAACACAGGCCGAGAGTCGCCCCGGACGGTCCGCCTCGCGGCGCCCGCCCGCTCGGATAAAATGACACAAAGTGTCAACTACGAATGTTGTCCATCCAAGGAAGGAGCGTGATGCCCGGCCGGCTCCTTAAACACAGGCCGAGAGTCGCCCCGGACGGTCGCCTCGCGGCGCCCGTCTGCTCGGATAAAATGACACAAAGTGTCAACTACGAATGTTGTCCATCCAAGGAGGGAGCGTGATGCCCGGCCGGCTCCGAAAACACAGGCCGAGAGTCGCCCCGGACGGTCCGCCTCGCGGCGCCCGTCTGCTCGGATAAAATGACACAAAGTGTCAACTGCGAATGTTGTCCATCCAAGGAAGGAGCGTGATGCCCGGCCGGCTCCTTAAACACAGGCCGAGAGTCGCCCCGGACGGTCCGCCTCGCGGCGCCCGCCCGCTCGGATAAAATGACACAAAGTGTCAACTACGAATGTTGTCCATCCAAGGAAGGAGCGTGATGCCCGGCCGGCTCCTTAAACACAGGCCGAGAGTCGCCCCGGACGGTCGCCTCGCGGCGCCCGTCTGCTCGGATAAAATGACACAAAGTGTCAACTACGAATGTTGTCCATCCAAGGAGGGAGCGTGATGCCCGGCCGGCTCCGAAAACACAGGCCGAGAGTCGCCCCGGACGGTCCGCCTCGCGGCGCCCGTCTGCTCGGATAAAATGACACAAAGTGTCAACTGCGAATGTTGTCCATCCAAGGAAGGAGCGTGATGCCCGGCCGGCTCCTTAAACACAGGCCGAGAGTCGCCCCGGACGGTCCGCCTCGCGGCGCCCGCCCGCTCGGATAAAATGACACAAAGTGTCAACTACGAATGTTGTCCATCCAAGGAGGGAGCGTGAGGCCCGGCCGGCTCCGAAAACACAGGCCGAGAGTCGCCCCGGACGGTCCGCCTCTCGAGGCGCCCGCCCGCTCGGATAAAATGACACAAAGTGTCAACTACGAATGTTGTCCATCCAAGGAGGGAGCGTGAGGCCCGGCCGGCTCCGAAAACACAGGCCGAGAGTCGCCCCGGACGGTCCGCCTCTCGAGGCGCCCGCCCGCTCGGATAAAATGACACAAAGTGTCAACTACGAATGTTGTCCATCCAAGGAGGGAGCGTGATGCCCGGCCGGCTCCGAAAACACAGGCCGAGATTCGACCCCGGACGGGCCGTCTTCTCCCGGCGCCCGCCCGCGTACGCCCCCCATCCCCGGTCGCCCGTCTGCTCCCGGCGGGCCTCCGAGTACCCCCTCACCCAACTGACCGACTGGCACTCATGACCCGCCTTGGTAGGGCCTCCATCGGCCTCGGCTCGTCCGACGTCGGGTGGACGGTTCCTACCCACTGCGGGTCGCACTCTAGCGCCCCGGCCGCTGCGTGAGCGTGCGCTCCCCGCGCCGCCCCGCAGGCCCCGGCGCGACCGTACTGCGGCGAGACCGAGACGACCCGGTTTGGCATCCATCCCACCTAGCCACGATCCACGGAGGCCGAGCGAGCGGCTGAGTGTCGGGCGCCGCGCGTGCGAGCGTCCGCCGGCCGCGCCGGTCCTTCCGCGAATGTCGTTTCTCAAACCCTCCGGCTTGATAGCGGCGGCACCACGGGAAGCCGTCCACACACACCGTCCGACCTCTATCCGAAAAGCCTTCCCGACCAACCGCGGTCGCGGGGGCGTCTGTCGCTCCGCATCGGGGGGGCGTATGGCTTCCGCGCTACGCGCTGCGGGCTCGGGGGGGCCGCAACGGCTGAGTCTGACTCGGCCGGGGCGCAGCTTCCCTCCCGGCAGTCAGCAATAGTGCCGATCGCGCCTGCCACCAGCCCCCTCCCCGACGGGTTCGTCGGCGCCGGCTGGCCGCCGTCCGCCTTCGTTCCCCGAGGGTTCCCAACCAGCGCCGATCCAACTCCGCATCCTGGCCGCACGCAGTGCGTGCCTCGCGCGGGTAAGTCGCCGGCGCAGCGCCGCAGCTCCCGACCCCCGCGTACGGGAATAGTTGAGGGCCTCAGCGGGCCGCACCGACCGAGTCCGACTCGGGCCGGGGCGCAGATTCCCGCTTGGGTGACCGAACGTTCTCTGCTCGGGCCGGAGGGCCGACGCCCGTCCCCCCCCGTCGTCCCCCACGGACCGCCTCCGAGGCCACTTCGCACGGCTCATCCTCGGCTCCCTACCAATGCTTAATCGATGGGGCCGCCCGGCCGGATTCGCGCCACCCTGTCCACCGCGAGTCTCCCCAGACTAACCCGAGTTACCGCCCAGCTCGCCTAACCTTGCACTCGCTCTGCCAAACGGTCGTGTAGTCGGCGGGCCGTCCTACGGGTCGCCCTCCCTCCCCAAACGCGCGGCGGGATAGCGGCAAGGCGGCGGCGGCGGCCAGCGGCGTCGGGGCGCTCGCACCGGAGAAGAGGCGTCTTACGAGGCCGGGCGCAGCTCCCTCTCGTTTACTTGCTGAGTAGCGGCGCTCGAAGGTTCCGCGGCGAGCGCGGCTCATCCCATTGAATGTCCCTGCACCAGGCTCCATCGAAGGGCCGCCCGGCCGGATTCGCACCCCCCTGTCCACCGCGAAGTCCCCTCGACTAACCCGAGTTACCGCCCAGTTCGCCTAACCTTGCATCGCCCCGCCAAACGAGCGAGTTGTCGGCCGTCCTGCGGGTCGCCACCGGCCCCAAACGTGCGGAGGGATAGCGGCAAGGCGGCGGCGGCGGCCAGCGGCGTCGGGGTCGACCTAGCACCGGAGAAGAGGTGTCTTACGAGGCCGGGCGCAGCTCCTCTCGTTTAGGGGTCCGCGAGGGTCGCATTCGAGGTTCCGCGTCCTCGGCTTCGGCTGCGCCGGGTCCAGCCCGATCCATCTCACCCCGCGGCAGCGTCAGACCACCTAGAGCCCCCGCGAACCGCGGCCGGCGTCCGGAAAACAGTCGCGCGAGCCCCCGCTCCGGCGGGCCGGCGAGCGAGAGGCGCTACCCAGCCACCCTCTCTCCTACCTGGTTGATCCTGCCAGT
>NW_028232351.1:0-15000 GCF_054491065.1 Syngnathus leptorhynchus | reverse complement strand
ATAGCTCCAGCCTGGGTGGCTGGTGGCTCCATAGCTCCATACTTCCATAGCTCCAGTCAGAGAGTTGGCGAAAATTGCACTAAGTGCGAAAGCCCATTCATTTACAACGGCGTGGTCCACAAGGCGGCGACATTTCCCCGTTACCGGTGGCTGCGCGGCGGGTGAGTGACAGAGCTTATCCGAGCGGCTGGAACTCTGCGCCGGCGTGGTCGAGCGTGAGGCCTCGGCCCTTTGGCTGCCTGGTACCTAAAACACTTCCATTGATCCAGCCACGGAGGGTGCTGGCTGGTGGCTCCATAGCTCCATTGCTCCATAGCACCAGAGCTCCATAGCTCCATAGCACCAGAGCTCCATAGCTCCATAGCACCAGAGCTCCATAGCTCCATAGCACCAGAGCTCCATAGCTCCATAGCACCAGAGCTCCATAGCTCCATAGCACCAGAGCTCCATAGCTCCATAGCTCCAGGGCTCCATAGCTCCAGGGCTCCATAGCTCCATAGCTCCAGGGCTCCATAGCTCCATACCTCCAGAGCTCCATAGCTCCAGCCTGGGTGGCTGGTGGCTCCATAGCTCCATACTTCCATAGCTCCAGTCAGAGAGTTGGCGAAAATTGCACTAAGTGCGAAAGCCCATTCATTTACAACGGCGTGTCCGCCAGGCGGCGACATTTCCCCGTTACCGGTGGCTGCGTGGCGGGTGAGTGACAGAGCTTATCCGAGCGGCTGGAACTCTGCGCCGGCGTGGTCGAGCGTGAGGCCCCGGCCCTTTGGCTGCCTGGTACCTAAAACACTTCCATTGATCCAGCCACGGAGGGTGCTGGCTGGTGGCTCCATAGCTCCATAGCTCCATAGCACCAGAGCTCCATAGCTCCATAGCACCAGAGCTCCATAGCTCCATAGCACCAGAGCTCCATAGCTCCATAGCACCAGAGCTCCATAGCTCCATAGCACCAGAGCTCCATAGCTCCATAGCACCAGAGCTCCATAGCTCCATAGCACCAGAGCTCCATAGCTCCATAGCTCCAGCCTGGGTGGCTGGTGGCTCCATAGCTCCATACTTCCATAGCTCCAGTCAGAGAGTGTGCTAAAATTGCACTAAGTGCGAAAGCCCATTCATTTACAACGGCGTGTCCACAAGGCGGCGACATTTCCCCGTTACCGGTGGCTGCGCGGCGGGTGAGTGACAGAGCTTATCCGAGCGGCTGGAACTCTGCGCCGGCGTGGTCGAGCGTGAGGCCTCGGGCCCTTTGGCTGCCTGGTACCTAAAACACTTCCATTGATCCAGCCACGGAGGGTGCTGGCTGGTGGCTCCATAGCTCCATAGCTCCATAGCACCAGAGCTCCATAGCTCCATAGCACCAGAGCTCCATAGCTCCATAGCACCAGAGCTCCATAGCTCCATAGCACCAGAGCTCCATAGCTCCATAGCACCAGAGCTCCATAGCTCCATAGCACCAGAGCTCCATAGCTCCATAGCACCAGAGCTCCATAGCTCCATAGCACCAGAGCTCCATAGCTCCATAGCTCCAGGGCTCCATAGCTCCAGGGCTCCATAGCACCAGAGCTCCATAGCTCCATAGCACCAGAGCTCCATAGCTCCATAGCTCCAGCCTGGGTGGCTGGTGGCTCCATAGCTCCATACTTCCATAGCTCCAGTCAGAGAGTTGGCTAAAATTGCACTAAGTGCGAAAGCCCATTCATTTACAACGGCGTGTCCACAAGGCGGCGACATTTCCCCGTTACCGGTGGCTGCGCGGCGGGTGAGTGACAGAGCTTATCCGAGCGGCTGGAACTCTGCGCCGGCGTGGTCGAGCGGCTGGCCTCGGTAGTTGAGGTACCAGGGGTGGGGCGGGGAGCTCCAGGCGGGTCTTGTGAGAGAGTGAAGCCGAGCGGCTGGAACTCTCGGCCGGCCTGGTCGAGCGGCTGGCCTCGGTAGTTGAGGTACCAGGGGCGGGCTGGGGAGCTCCAGGCGGGGCTTGTGAGAGAGTGAAGCCGAGCGGCTGGAACTCTGGGCCGGCCTGGTCGAGCGGCTGGCCTCGGTAGTTGAGGTACCAGGGGTGGGCTGGGGAGCTCCAGGCGGGGCTTGTGAGAGAGTGTAGCCGAGCGGCTGGAACTCTGGGCCGGCGTGGTTGAGCAGCATGCCCGCGGAGGTGGCTCTTCCATAGGCAGGGAGGGTGCTGGAGCTCCACACTTCCATAGGCAGGGAGGGTGCTGGAGCTCCACACTTCCATAGGCAGGGAGGGTGCTGGAGCTCCACACTTCCATAGGCAGGGAGGGTGCTGGAGCTCCACACTTCCATAGGCAGGGAGGGTGCTGGAGCTCCACACTTCCATAGGCAGGGAGGGTGCTGGAGCTCCACACTTCCATAGGCAGGGAGGGTGCTGGAGCTCCACACTTCCATAGGCAGGGAGGGTGCTGGAGCTCCACACTTCCATAGGCAGGGAGGGTGCTGGAGCTCCACACTTCCATAGGCAGGGAGGGTGCTGGAGCTCCACACTTCCATAGGCAGGGAGGGTGCTGGAGCTCCACACTTCCATAGGCAGGGAGGGTGCTGGAGCTCCACACTTCCATAGGCAGGGAGGGTGCTGGAGCTCCACACTTCCATAGGCAGGGAGGGTGCTGGAGCTCCACACTTCCATAGGCAGGGAGGGTGCTGGAGCTCCACACTTCCATAGGCAGGGAGGGTGCTGGAGCTCCACACTTCCATAGGCAGGGAGGGTGCTGGAGCTCCACACTTCCATAGGCAGGGAGGGTGCTGGAGCTCCACACTTCCATAGGCAGGGAGGGTGCTGGAGCTCCACACTTCCATAGGCAGGGAGGGTGCTGGAGCTCCACACTTCCATAGGCAGGGAGGGTGCTGGAGCTCCACACTTCCATAGGCAGGGAGGGTGCTGGAGCTCACACTTCCATAGGCAGGGAGGGTGCTGGAGCTCCACACTTCCATAGGCAGGGAGGGTGCTGGAGCTCCACACTTCCATAGGCAGGGAGGGTGCTGGAGCTCCACACTTCCATAGGCAGGGAGGGTGCTGGAGCTCCACACTTCCATAGGCAGGGAGGGTGCTGGAGCTCCACACTTCCATAGGCAGGGAGGGTGCTGGAGCTCCACACTTCCATAGGCAGGGAGGGTGCTGGAGCTCCACACTTCCATAGGCAGGGAGGGTGCTGGAGCTCCACACTTCCATAGGCAGGGAGGGTGCTGGAGCTCCACACTTCCATAGGCAGGGAGGGTGCTGGAGCTCCACACTTCCATAGGCAGGGAGGGTGCTGGAGCTCCACACTTCCATAGGCAGGGAGGGTGCTGGAGCTCCACACTTCCATAGGCAGGGAGGGTGCTGGAGCTCCACACTTCCATAGGCAGGGAGGGTGCTGGAGCTCCACACTTCCATAGGCAGGGAGGGTGCTGGAGCTCCACACTTCCATAGGCAGGGAGGGTGCTGGAGCTCCACACTTCCATAGGCAGGGAGGGTGCTGGAGCTCCACACTTCCATAGGCAGGGAGGGTGCTGGAGCTCCACACTTCCATAGGCAGGGAGGGTGCTGGAGCTCCACACTTCCATAGGCAGGGAGGGTGCTGGAGCTCCACACTTCCATAGGCAGGGAGGGTGCTGGAGCTCCACACTTCCATAGGCAGGGAGGGTGCTGGAGCTCCACACTTCCATAGGCAGGGAGGGTGCTGGAGCTCCACACTTCCATAGGCAGGGAGGGTGCTGGAGCTCCACACTTCCATAGGCAGGGAGGGTGCTGGAGCTCCACACTTCCATAGGCAGGGAGGGTGCTGGAGCTCCACACTTCCATAGGCAGGGAGGGTGCTGGAGCTCCACACTTCCATAGGCAGGGAGGGTGCTGGAGCTCCACACTTCCATAGGCAGGGAGGGTGCTGGAGCTCCACACTTCCATAGGCAGGGAGGGTGCTGGAGCTCCACACTTCCATAGGCAGGGAGGGTGCTGGAGCTCCACACTTCCATAGGCAGGGAGGGTGCTGGAGCTCCACACTTCCATAGGCAGGGAGGGTGCTGGAGCTCCACACTTCCATAGGCAGGGAGGGTGCTGGAGCTCCACACTTCCATAGGCAGGGAGGGTGCTGGAGCTCCACACTTCCATAGGCAGGGAGGGTGCTGGAGCTCCACACTTCCATAGGCAGGGAGGGTGCTGGAGCTCCACACTTCCATAGGCAGGGAGGGTGCTGGAGCTCCACACTTCCATAGGCAGGGAGGGTGCTGGAGCTCCACACTTCCATAGGCAGGGAGGGTGCTGGAGCTCCACACTTCCATAGGCAGGGAGGGTGCTGGAGCTCCACACTTCCATAGGCAGGGAGGGTGCTGGAGCTCCACACTTCCATAGGCAGGGAGGGTGCTGGAGCTCCACACTTCCATAGGCAGGGAGGGTGCTGGAGCTCCACACTTCCATAGGCAGGGAGGGTGCTGGAGCTCCACACTTCCATAGGCAGGGAGGGTGCTGGAGCTCCACACTTCCATAGGCAGGGAGGGTGCTGGAGCTCCACACTTCCATAGGCAGGGAGGGTGCTGGAGCTCCACACTTCCATAGGCAGGGAGGGTGCTGGAGCTCCACACTTCCATAGGCAGGGAGGGTGCTGGAGCTCCACACTTCCATAGGCAGGGAGGGTGCTGGAGCTCCACACTTCCATAGGCAGGGAGGGTTGCTGGAGCTCCACACTTCCATAGGCAGGGAGGGTGCTGGAGCTCCACACTTCCATAGGCAGGGAGGGTGCTGGAGCTCCACACTTCCATAGGCAGGGAGGGTGCTGGAGCTCCACACTTCCATAGGCAGGGAGGGTGCTGGAGCTCCACACTTCCATAGGCAGGGAGGGTGCTGGAGCTCCACACTTCCATAGGCAGGGAGGGTGCTGGAGCTCCACACTTCCATAGGCAGGGAGGGTGCTGGAGCTCCACACTTCCATAGGCAGGGAGGGTGCTGGAGCTCCACACTTCCATAGGCAGGGAGGGTGCTGGAGCTCCACACTTCCATAGGCAGGGAGGGTGCTGGAGCTCCACACTTCCATAGGCAGGGAGGGTGCTGGAGCTCCACACTTCCATAGGCAGGGAGGGTGCTGGAGCTCCACACTTCCATAGGCAGGGAGGGTGCTGGAGCTCCACACTTCCATAGGCAGGGAGGGTGCTGGAGCTCCACACTTCCATAGGCAGGGAGGGTGCTGGAGCTCCACACTTCCATAGGCAGGGAGGGTGCTGGAGCTCCACACTTCCATAGGCAGGGAGGGTGCTGGAGCTCCACACTTCCATAGGCAGGGAGGGTGCTGGAGCTCCACACTTCCATAGGCAGGGAGGGTGCTGGAGCTCCACACTTCCATAGGCAGGGAGGGTGCTGGAGCTCCACACTTCCATAGGCAGGGAGGGTGCTGGAGCTCCACACTTCCATAGGCAGGGAGGGTGCTGGAGCTCCACACTTCCATAGGCAGGGAGGGTGCTGGAGCTCCACACTTCCATAGGCAGGGAGGGTGCTGGAGCTCCACACTTCCATAGGCAGGGAGGGTGCTGGAGCTCCACACTTCCATAGGCAGGGAGGGTGCTGGAGCTCCACACTTCCATAGGCAGGGAGGGTGCTGGAGCTCCACACTTCCATAGGCAGGGAGGGTGCTGGAGCTCCACACTTCCATAGGCAGGGAGGGTGCTGGAGCTCCACACTTCCATAGGCAGGGAGGGTGCTGGAGCTCCACACTTCCATAGGCAGGGAGGGTGCTGGAGCTCCACACTTCCATAGGCAGGGAGGGTGCTGGAGCTCCACACTTCCATAGGCAGGGAGGGTGCTGGAGCTCCACACTTCCATAGGCAGGGAGGGTGCTGGAGCTCCACACTTCCATAGGCAGGGAGGGTGCTGGAGCTCCACACTTCCATAGGCAGGGAGGGTGCTGGAGCTCCACACTTCCATAGGCAGGGAGGGTGCTGGAGCTCCACACTTCCATAGGCAGGGAGGGTGCTGGAGCTCCACACTTCCATAGGCAGGGAGGGTGCTGGAGCTCCACACTTCCATAGGCAGGGAGGGTGCTGGAGCTCCACACTTCCATAGGCAGGGAGGGTGCTGGAGCTCCACACTTCCATAGGCAGGGAGGGTGCTGGAGCTCCACACTTCCATAGGCAGGGAGGGTGCTGGAGCTCCACACTTCCATAGGCAGGGAGGGTGCTGGAGCTCCACACTTCCATAGGCAGGGAGGGTGCTGGAGCTCCACACTTCCATAGGCAGGGAGGGTGCTGGAGCTCCACACTTCCATAGGCAGGGAGGGTGCTGGAGCTCCACACTTCCATAGGCAGGGAGGGTGCTGGAGCTCCACACTTCCATAGGCAGGGAGGGTGCTGGAGCTCCACACTTCCATAGGCAGGGAGGGTGCTGGAGCTCCACACTTCCATAGGCAGGGAGGGTGCTGGAGCTCCACACTTCCATAGGCAGGGAGGGTGCTGGAGCTCCACACTTCCATAGGCAGGGAGGGTGCTGGAGCTCCACACTTCCATAGGCAGGGAGGGTGCTGGAGCTCCACACTTCCATAGGCAGGGAGGGTGCTGGAGCTCCACACTTCCATAGGCAGGGAGGGTGCTGGAGCTCCACACTTCCATAGGCAGGGAGGGTGCTGGAGCTCCACACTTCCATAGGCAGGGAGGGTGCTGGAGCTCCACACTTCCATAGGCAGGGAGGGTGCTGGAGCTCCACACTTCCATAGGCAGGGAGGGTGCTGGAGCTCCACACTTCCATAGGCAGGGAGGGTGCTGGAGCTCCACACTTCCATAGGCAGGGAGGGTGCTGGGAGCTCCACACTTCCATAGGCAGGGAGGGTGCTGGAGCTCCACACTTCCATAGGCCAGGGAGGGGTGCTGGAGCTCCACACTTCCATAGGCAGGGAGGGTGCTGGAGCTCCACATCCACACTTCCAGCCACTGCATGCTGGCACTTCCACCTTGCTTGCTAAGTCGGCGTGATCTTGCCCAAAAAGTCCCTCCTCACCTCCAGCTGGAAGTGGAAAAAAATCCTCCACCTGCTTGGCCGAGGTTCTGGAAGCCAGCAGCTCGCAGAATGTTGCCAAAGTTTCACTGGAAGGAAAAGAAAAGAGAAGACCGAGTGCGCATTTCACCTACCGCCGAATGTCCACAAGAGGGAAGTGTCACTCCGTCGCAGAATCTGCGCCGACGCACTCGGCACCCTTCGAATTTATGGTGCCGGTGCGGGTGTTCTGGGTGCAAAAAGGCCGCCCAAGTGGTAGAAAAAAATCAGACTTCGTCTCTTAGGTCGAAATTAATGCCAAGTTTTGAAATGCGCTGGCAGGGGTGGACCAGGGCCCGTTAGAAGTGCTTAGCCGAGGTCCTGGAAGCCTAACCCGGCGTGATCTTGTGCAAAAAGCCGCTGCTGAGCTCCAGCTGGAAGTGTAAAAAGAACCGGGCTGGATCAAAAAAAGAACCGGGCGGCCCGTTAAAATTGCTTAGCCGAGGTCCTGGAACCCTAACCCGGCGTGATCTTGTGCAAAAAGCCGCTGCTGAGCTCCAGCTGGAAGTGTAAAAAGAACCGGGCTGGTTCAAAAAAAGAACCGGGCGACCCGTTAGAAGTGCTTAGCCGAGGTCCTGGAAGCCTAACCCGGCGTGATCTTGTGCAAAAGCCGCTGCTGAGCTCCAGCTGGAAGTGGAAAAAGAACCGGGCTGGATCAAAAAAGAACCGGGCTGGATCAAAAAAGAACCGGGCGGCCCGTTAAAATTGCTTAGCCGAGGTCCTGGAAGCCTAACACGGCGTGATCTTGTGCAAAAAACCGCTCCCGAGCTCCAGCTGGAAGTGTAAAAAGAACCGGGCTGGATAAAAAAAGAACCGGGCTGGATCAAAAAAGAACCGGGCGACCCGTTAAAATTGCTTAGCCGAGGTCCTGGAAGCCTAACACGGCGTGATCTTGTGCAAAAAGCCGCTCCCGAGCTCCAGCTGGAAGTGTAAAAAGAACCGGGCTGGATAAAAAAAGAACCGGGCTGGATCAAAAAAGAACCGGGCGACCCGTTAAAATTGCTTAGCCGAGGTCCTGGAAGCCTAACCCGGCGTGATCTTGTGCAAATAGCCGCTGCCGAGCTCCAGCTGGAAGTGTGAAAAGAACCGGGCTGGATAAAAAAAGAACCGGGCTGGATCAAAAAAGAACCGGGCGACCCGTTAAAATTGCTTAGCCGAGGTCCTGGAAGCCTAACACGGCGTGTTCTTGTGCAAAAAGCCGCTCCCAAGCTCCAGCTGGAAGTGTAAAAAGAACCGGGCTGGATAAAAAAAAGAACCGGGCTGGATCAAAAAAGAACCGGGCGACCCGTTAAAATTGCTTAGCCGAGGTCCTGGAAGCCTAACACGGCGTGATCTTGTGCAAAAAGCCGCTCCCGAGCTCCAGCTGGAAGTGTAAAAAGAACCGGGCTGGATAAAAAAAGACCGGGCTGGATAAAAAAAAGAACCGGGCGACCCGTTAAAAATTGCTTAGCCGAGGTCCTGGAAGCCTAACACGGCGTGTTCTTGTGCAAAAAGCCGCTCCCGAGCTCCAGCTGGAAGTGTAAAAAGAACCAGGCTGGATAAAAAAAAGAACCGGGCTGGATCAAAAAGAACCGGGCGACCCGTTAAAATTGCTTAGCCGAGGTCCTGGAAGCCTAACACGGCGTGATCTTGTGCAAAAAGCCGCTCCCGAGCTCCAGCTGGAAGTGTAAAAAGAACCGGGCTGGATAAAAAAAGAACCGGGCTGGATAAAAAAAAGAACCGGGCGACCCGTTAAAATTGCTTAGCCGAGGTCCTGGAAGCCTAACACGGCGTGTTCTTGTGCAAAAAGCCGCTCCCAAGCTCCAGCTGGAAGTGTAAAAAGAACCGGGCTGGATAAAAAAAAGAACCGGGCTGGATCAAAAAAGAACCGGGCGACCCGTTAAAATTGCTTAGCCGAGGTCCTGGAAGCCTAACACGGCGTGATCTTGTGCAAAAAGCCGCTCCCGAGCTCCAGCTGGAAGTGTAAAAAGAACCGGGCTGGATAAAAAAAGAACCGGGCTGGATAAAAAAAGAACCGGGCGACCCGTTAAAATTGCTTAGCCGAGGTCCTGGAAGCCTAACACGGCGTGTTCTTGTGCAAAAAGCCGCTCCCGAGCTCCAGCTGGAAGTGTAAAAAGAACCAGGCTGGATAAAAAAAAGAACCGGGCTGGATCAAAAAAGAACCGGGCGACCCGTTAAAATTGCTTAGCCGAGGTCCTGGAAGCCTAACACGGCGTGATCTTGTGCAAAAAGCCGCTCCCGAGCTCCAGCTGGAAGTGTAAAAAGAACCGGGCTGGATAAAAAAAGAACCGGGCTGGATTAAAAAAAGAACCGGGCGACCGTTAAAATTGCTTAGCCGAGGTCCTGGAAGCCTAACACGGCGTGATCTTGTGCAAAAAGCCGCTCCCGAGCTCCAGCTGGAAGTGTAAAAAGAACCAGGCTGGATAAAAAAAAGAACCGGGCTGGATCAAAAAAGAACCGGGCGACCCGTTAAAATTGCTTAGCCGAGGTCCTGGAAGCCTAACACGGCGTGTTCTTGTGCAAAAAGCCGCTCCCGAGCTCCAGCTGGAAGTGTAAAAAGAACCGGGCTGGATAAAAAAAGAACCGGGCTGGTTCAAAAAAGAACCGGGCAACCCGTTAAAATTGCTTAGCCGAGGTCCTGGAAGCCTAACACGGCGTGTTCTTGTGCAAAAAGCCGCTCCCGAGCTCCAGCTGGAAGTGTAAAAAGAACCAGGCTGGATAAAAAAAAGAACCGGGCTGGATCAAAAAGAACCGGGCGACCCGTTAAAATTGCTTAGCTGAGGTCCTGGAAGCCTAACACGGCGTGATCTTGTGCAAAAAGCCGCTCCCGAGCTCCAGCTGGAAGTGTAAAAAGAACCGGGCTGGATAAAAAAAAAGAACCGGGCTGGTTCAAAAAAGAACCGGGCAACCCGTTAAAATTGCTTAGCCGAGGTCCTGGAAGCCTAACCCGGCGTGATCTTGCCCGAAAGTCGGCCTCTATACTTCCATTTTAGGTACCAGGGGCTATTAGTGTACTTGGTCCCACTAGTCAGTGTACTCATCCAGTTACCCCCCGTTTTCCAAAACACCATCGGCACGTATAAGGGGGGGACTCCTGAGAGAGATGAGGTATATGGCAGCGCAACACCAATCCGCTCCGCGCTGGTTCCATGTCGGCTACGGATGAATAAAACCAGCCTGTCCCCCCTGGAGCTCACGAGACACGGAATTTTTTCTAAGTGCCAACGGCTCTTCCGAGCAAACGTGTCCGCTCGGCTGGTTCCCCCGTCGGCCTCGAATGACGAAAAATGCGGGTCTCCGCCCGGAGCTCATGACAAACGAAAAATTTTCTAAGTGCCAACGGCACTAGCGAGCGAATGTGTCCGCTCGGCGCTGGTTCCCGGGTCGAACCCGGAAGACGAAAAACGCCGCTCTCCGCCCGGAGCTCATGACAAACGAAAAATTTTCTAAGTGCCAACGGCACTAGCGAGCGAATGTGTCCGCTCGGCGCTGGTTCCCGGGTCGAACCCGGAAGACGAAAAACGCCGCTCTCCGCCCGGAGCTCATGACAAACGAAAAATTTTCTAAGTGCCAACGGCACTAGCGAGCGAATGTGTCCGCTCGGCGCTGGTTCCCGGGTCGAACCCGGAAGACGAAAAAACGCCGCTCTCCGCCGGAGCTCATGACAAACGAAAAATTTTCTAAGTGCCAACGGCACTAGCGAGCGAATGTGTCCGCTCGGCGCTGGTTCCCGGGTCGAACCCGGAAGACGAAAAACGCCGCTCTCCGCCCGGAGCTCATTACAAACGAAAAATTTTCTAAGTGCCAACGGCACTAGCGAGCGAATGTGTCCGCTCGGCGCTGGTTCCCGGGTCGAACCCGGAAGACGAAAAACGCCGCTCTCCGCCCGGAGCTCATGACAAACGAAAAATTTTCTAAGTGCCAACGGCACTAGCGAGCGAATGTGTCCGCTCGGCGCTGGTTCCCGGGTCGAACCCGGAAGACGAAAAACGCCGCTCTCCGCCCGGAGCTCATGACAAACGAAAAATTTTCTAAGTGCCAACGGCACTAGCGAGCGAATGTGTCCGCTCGGCGCTGGTTCCCGGGTCGAACCCGGAAGACAAAAAACGCCGGTCTCCGCCCGGAGCTCATGACAAACGAAAAATTTTCTAAGTGCCAACGGCACTAGCGAGCGAATGTGTCCGCTCGGCGCTGGTTCCCGGGTCGAACCCGGAAGACGAAAAACGCCGGTCTCCGCCCGGAGCTCATGACAAACGAAAAATTTTCTAAGTGCCAACGGCACTAGCGAGCGAATGGTGTCCGCTCGGCGCTGGTTCCCGGGTCGGACCCGGAAGACGAAAAACGCCGGTCTCCGCCCGGAGCTCATGACAAACGAAATATTTTCTAAGTGCCAACGGCACTAGCGAGCGAATGTGTCCGCTCGGCGCTGGTTCCCGGGTCGAACCCGGAAGACGAAAAACGCCGGTCTCCGCCCGGAGCTCATGACAAACGAAAAATTTTCTAAGTGCCAACGGCACTTGCGAGCGAATGTGTCCGCTCGGCGCTGGTTCCCGGGTCGGACCCGGAAGACGAAAAACGCCGGTCCTCGCCTGGAGGTCCCAGCAAAATCGGCGAAAAAACGACTAAGTGTCAACTTTCGAAAAAACGGCTAAGTGTCGACTTCGAAAAAACGGCTAAGTGTCAACTTTCGAAAAAACGGCTAAGTGTCAACTTTCGAAAAAACGACTAAGTGCCCACGGCTCTGCGGGGCTTGTGAGTCCGCCCCGCGCCGGTTCGGCGGTCGGCCTCAAAAAGCAAAAAATCAGCCTCTCTCCCTGGAGCTCACCAAAAATTTGTCGAAATTTTTCTAAGTTCTCCTCGAGGTACCAGGGGGTGAGGTACCCGGGCTAAGGTGCAGTACCTTTTTTGGTCTTCAGGTGCGCCAGAGTACAATGAAATGGTCCCAGTAGTCAGTGTACTCATCGACTTTCCCCCCGTTTTCCAAAGCACCTCGTTTACGAGTATGGAGGAGATGGTGCTGGTCTCCCCACGGCGTCGGACACGCCGTCCTCGACAGCACAAGGTCGGATAGAAGACCTGGAAAGCGCCGTGGCACGCGCTGGAGGTGGGCACTTTGGCGAAAAAACGACTAAGTGTCAACTTTCGAAAAAACGACTAAGTGTCAACTTTCGAAAAAACGGCTAAGTGTCAACTTTCGAAAAAACGACTAAGTGTCACCTCTCTGAAAAATGGCAAAGTGTCGCCTCTCTGAAAATTTTCTAAGTGCCCACGGCTCTGCGGGCTCGTGCATCCGAGCCGCGCCGGTTCTGCAACCGGCCTAGAATGACGAAAAATAACGGTCTCCTCCTGGAGCTCAGAGCCAATTGTGGCGAAAAAGTGGCAAAGTGCCCACGGCTCTGCGGGCTCGTGCATCCGACCCGCGCCGGTTCTGCAGCCGGCCTAGAATGACGAAAAATAACGGTCTCCTCCTGAGCTCACAGCCAACTTGGCAAAAAGTTTCTAAGTGCCCACGGCCCTGCCGAGCTTTGGCGTCCGCCCAGCGCCGGTTCCGCAGTCGGCCTCGAATGACGAAAAATAACGGTCTCCTCCCTGGAGCTCACAGCCAACTTGGCAAAAAGTTTCTAAGTGCCCACGGCCCTGCCGAGCTTTGGCGTCCGCTCAGCGCCGGTTCCGCAGTCGGCCTCGAATGACGAAAAATAACGGTCTCCTCCTGGAGCTCACAGCCAACTTGGCAAAAAGTTTCTAAGTGCCCACGGCCCTGCCGAGCTTTGGCGTCCGCCCAGCGCCGTTCCGCAGTCGGCCTCGAATGACGAAAAATAACGGTCTCCTCCTGGAGCTCACAGCCAACTTGGCAAAAAGTTTCTAAGTGCCCACGGCCCTGCCGAGCTTTGGCGTCCGCTCAGCGCCGGTTCCGCAGTCGGCCTCGAATGACGAAAAATAACGGTCTCCTCCTGGAGCTCACAGCCAACTTGGCAAAAAGTTTCTAAGTGCCCACGGCCCTGCCGAGCTTTGGCGTCCGCCCAGCGCCGGTTCCGCAGTCGGCCTCGAATGACGAAAAATAACGGTCTCCTCCTGGAGCTCACAGCCAACTTGGCAAAAAGTTTCTAAGTGCCCACGGCCCTGCCGAGCTTTGGCGTCCGCCCAGCGCCGGTTCCGCAGTCGGCCTCGAATGACGAAAAATAACGGTCTCCTCCTGGAGCTCACAGCCAACTTGGCAAAAAGTTTCTAAGTGCCCACGGCCCTGCCGAGCTTTGGCGTCCGCTCAGCGCCGGTTCCGCAGTCGGCCTCGAATGACGAAAAATAACGGTCTCCTCCTGGAGCTCACAGCCAACTTGGCAAAAAGTTTCTAAGTGCCCACGGCCCTGCCGAGCTTTGGCGTCCGCCCAGCGCCGGTTCCGCAGTCGGCCTCGAATGACGAAAAATAACGGTCTCCTCCTGGAGCTCACAGCCAACTTGGCAAAAAGTTTCTAAGTGCCCACGGCCCTGCCGAGCTTTGGCGTCCGCTCAGCGCCGGTTCCGCAGTCGGCCTCGAATGACGAAAAATAACGGTCTCCTCCTGGAGCTCACAGCCAACTTGGCAAAAAGTTTCTAAGTGCCCACGGCCCTGCCGAGCTTTGGCGTCCGCCCAGCGCCGGTTCCGCAGTCGGCCTCGAATGACGAAAAATAACGGTCTCCTCCTGGAGCTCACAGCCAACTTGGCAAAAAGTTTCTAAGTGCCCACGGCCCTGCCGAGCTTTGGCGTCCGCTCAGCGCCGGTTCCGCAGTCGGCCTCGAATGACGAAAAATAACGGTCTCCTCCTGGAGCTCACAGCCAACTTGGCAAAAAGTTTCTAAGTGCCCACGGCCCTGCCGAGCTTTGGCGTCCGCCCAGCGCCGGTTCCGCAGTCGGCCTCGAATGACGAAAAATAACGGTCTCCTCCTGGAGCTCACAGCCAACTTGGCAAAAAGTTTCTAAGTGTCACATCTCTGAAAAAACGGCTAAGTGTCGACTTTCGAAAAAACGGCAAAGTGTCACATCTCTGAAAAAACGGCTAAGTGTCGACTTTCGAAAAAACGGCTAAGTGTCAACTTTCGAAAAAACGGCTAAGTGTCGCCTCTCTGAAAAAACGGCAAAGTGTCAACTTTCGAAAAAACGACAGAGTGTCGCCTCTCTGAAAAAACGACTAAGTGTCGACTCTGAGAAAATGGCAAAGTGCCCACGGCTCTGCGGGCTCGTGCATCCGACCCGCGCCGGTTCCCCAGCCGGCCTGAAATAAGGCAAAACCAGCCTCTCCGCCTGGAGCTCAGAGCCAACTTGGCGAATATTTTCTAAGTGCCCACGGCTCTGCGTGGCTACGGCGTCTGCCCAGCGCCGGTTCCTGGGTCGAACCCCGAGGACGAGGAATGCCGGTCTCCGCCTGGAGGTCCCAGCTTAATCGGCGAAAATTTTCTAAGTGCCCACGGCTCTGCCGGGCTCGTGCATCCGACCCGCGCCGGTTCCCCAGCCGGCCTGAAATAAGGCAAAACCAGGCTCTCCCCCTGGAGCTCAGAGCCAATTGTGGCGAAAAAACGACTAAGTGTCAACTTTCGAAAAAACGACTAAGTGTCAACTTTCCAAAAAAACGGCTAAGTGTCGACTTTCGAAAAAACGGCTAAGTGTCAACTTTCGAAAAAACGACTAAGTGTCGCCTCTGAAAAACGACTAAGTGTCGCCTCTCTGAAAAAACGACTAAGTGCCCACGGCTCTGGGGGCTTGTGAGTCCGCCCCGCGCCGGTTCGGCGGTCGGCCTCAAAAAGCGAAAAATCAGCCTCTCTCCCTGGAGCTCACCAAAAATTTGTCGAAATTTTTCTAAGTTCTCCTCGAGGTACCAGGGGTGAGGTACCCGGGCTAAGGTGCAGTACCTTTTTTGGTCTTCAGGTGCGCCAGAGTACAATGAAATGGTCCCAGTAGTCAGTGTACTCATCGACTTTCCCCCGTTTTCCAAAGCACCCCGTTTACGAGTATGGAGGAGATGGTG
>NW_028232350.1:0-46071 GCF_054491065.1 Syngnathus leptorhynchus | reverse complement strand
GGGAGTATCGAGTTGATCATTATACATGAAGAAATAACCAATTTCATCGTTTGGTTTATGTTTTACACGCGTTTTAAATTTTATTGCCGAAATCGCTTTTTCTCGCCGAGATAAGCACGTTTTCTGAAATGCCGCTCTCCCGTCACTCTGGTTAAAGTGTTATGAAAAAAAAGGCTGTTGGGGGCTAGGGAGTATCGAGTTGATCATTATACATGAAGAAATAACCAATTTCATCGTTTGGTTTATGTTTTACACGCGTTTTAAATTTTATTGCCGAAATCGCTTTTTCTCGCCGAGATAAGCACGTTTTCTGAAATGCCGCTCTCCCGTCACTCTGGTTAAAGTGTTATGAAAAAAAAGGCTGTTGGGGGCTAGGGAGTATCGAGTTGATCATTATACATGAAGAAATAACCAATTTCATCGTTTGGTTTATGTTTTACACGCGTTTTAAATTTTATTGCCGAAATCGCTTTTTCTCGCCGAGATAAGCACGTTTTCTGAAATGCCGCTCTCCCGTCACTCTGGTTAAAGTGTTATGAAAAAAAAGGCTGTTGGGGGCTAGGGAGTATCGAGTTGATCATTATACATGAAGAAATAACCAATTTCATCGTTTGGTTTATGTTTTACACGCGTTTTAAATTTTATTGCCGAAATCGCTTTTTCTCGCCGAGATAAGCACGTTTTCTGAAATGCCGCTCTCCCGTCACTCTGGTTAAAGTGTTATGAAAAAAAAGGCTGTTGGGGGCTAGGGAGTATCGAGTTGATCATTATACATGAAGAAATAACCAATTTCATCGTTTGGTTTATGTTTTACACGCGTTTTAAATTTTATTGCCGAAATCGCTTTTTCTCGCCGAGATAAGCACGTTTTCTGAAATGCCGCTCTCCCGTCACTCTGGTTAAAGTGTTATGAAAAAAAAGGCTGTTGGGGGCTAGGGAGTATCGAGTTGATCATTATACATGAAGAAATAACCAATTTCATCGTTTGGTTTATGTTTTACACGCGTTTTAAATTTTATTGCCGAAATCGCTTTTTCTCGCCGAGATAAGCACGTTTTCTGAAATGCCGCTCTCCCGTCACTCTGGTTAAAGTGTTATGAAAAAAAAGGCTGTTGGGGGCTAGGGAGTATCGAGTTGATCATTATACATGAAGAAATAACCAATTTCATCGTTTGGTTTATGTTTTACACGCGTTTTAAATTTTATTGCCGAAATCGCTTTTTCTCGCCGAGATAAGCACGTTTTCTGAAATGCCGCTCTCCCGTCACTCTGGTTAAAGTGTTATGAAAAAAAAGGCTGTTGGGGGCTAGGGAGTATCGAGTTGATCATTATACATGAAGAAATAACCAATTTCATCGTTTGGTTTATGTTTTACACGCGTTTTAAATTTTATTGCCGAAATCGCTTTTTCTCGCCGAGATAAGCACGTTTTCTGAAATGCCGCCGTCACTCTGGTTAAAGTGTTATGAAAAAAAGGCTGTTGGGGGCTAGGGAGTATCGAGTTGATCATTATACATGAAGAAATAACCAATTTTCATCGTTTGGTTTATGTTTTACACGCGTTTTAAATTTTATTGCCGAAATCGCTTTTCTCGCCGAGATAAGCACGTTTTCTGAAATGCCGCTCTCCCGTCACTCTGGTTAAAGTGTTATGAAAAAAAAGGCTGTTGGGGGCTAGGGAGTATCGAGTTGATCATTATACATGAAGAAATAACCAATTTCATCGTTTGGTTTATGTTTTACACGCGTTTTAAATTTTATTGCCGAAATCGCTTTTTCTCGCCGAGATAAGCACGTTTTCTGAAATGCCGCTCTCCCGTCACTCTGGTTAAAGTGTTATGAAAAAAAAGGCTGTTGGGGGCTAGGGAGTATCGAGTTGATCATTATACATGAAGAAATAACCAATTTCATCGTTTGGTTTATGTTTTACACGCGTTTTAAATTTTATTGCCGAAATCGCTTTTTCTCGCCGAGATAAGCACGTTTTCTGAAATGCCGCTCTCCCGTCACTCTGGTTAAAGTGTTATGAAAAAAAAGGCTGTTGGGGGCTAGGGAGTATCGAGTTGATCATTATACATGAAGAAATAACCAATTTCATCGTTTGGTTTATGTTTTACACGCGTTTTAAATTTTATTGCCGAAATCGCTTTTTCTCGCCGAGATAAGCACGTTTTCTGAAATGCCGCTCTCCCGTCACTCTGGTTAAAGTGTTATGAAAAAAAAGGCTGTTGGGGGCTAGGGAGTATCGAGTTGATCATTATACATGAAGAAATAACCAATTTCATCGTTTGGTTTATGTTTTACACGCGTTTTAAATTTTATTGCCGAAATCGCTTTTTCTCGCCGAGATAAGCACGTTTTCTGAAATGCCGCTCTCCCGTCACTCTGGTTAAAGTGTTATGAAAAAAAAAGGCTGTTGGGGGCTAGGGAGTATCGAGTTGATCATTATACATGAAGAAATAACCAATTTCATCGTTTGGTTTATGTTTTACACGCGTTTTAAATTTTATTGCCGAAATCGCTTTTTCTCGCCGAGATAAGCACGTTTTCTGAAATGCCGCTCTCCCGTCACTCTGGTTAAAGTGTTATGAAAAAAAAGGCTGTTGGGGGCTAGGGAGTATCGAGTTGATCATTATACATGAAGAAATAACCAATTTCATCGTTTGGTTTATGTTTTACACGCGTTTTAAATTTTATTGCCGAAATCGCTTTTTCTCGCCGAGATAAGCACGTTTTCTGAAATGCCGCTCTCCCGTCACTCTGGTTAAAGTGTTATGAAAAAAAAGGCTGTTGGGGGCTAGGGAGTATCGAGTTGATCATTATACATGAAGAAATAACCAATTTCATCGTTTGGTTTATGTTTTACACGCGTTTTAAATTTTATTGCCGAAATCGCTTTTTCTCGCCGAGATAAGCACGTTTTCTGAAATGCCGCTCTCCCGTCACTCTGGTTAAAGTGTTATGAAAAAAAAGGCTGTTGGGGGCTAGGGAGTATCGAGTTGATCATTATACATGAAGAAATAACCAATTTCATCGTTTGGTTTATGTTTTACACGCGTTTTAAATTTTATTGCCGAAATCGCTTTTTCTCGCCGAGATAAGCACGTTTTCTGAAATGCCGCTCTCCCGTCACTCTGGTTAAAGTGTTATGAAAAAAAAGGCTGTTGGGGGCTAGGGAGTATCGAGTTGATCATTATACATGAAGAAATAACCAATTTCATCGTTTGGTTTATGTTTTACACGCGTTTTAAATTTTATTGCCGAAATCGCTTTTTCTCGCCGAGATAAGCACGTTTTCTGAAATGCCGCTCTCCCGTCACTCTGGTTAAAGTGTTATGAAAAAAAAGGCTGTTGGGGGCTAGGGAGTATCGAGTTGATCATTATACATGAAGAAATAACCAATTTCATCGTTTGGTTTATGTTTTACACGCGTTTTAAATTTTATTGCCGAAATCGCTTTTTCTCGCCGAGATAAGCACGTTTTCTGAAATGCCGCTCTCCCGTCACTCTGGTTAAAGTGTTATGAAAAAAAAGGCTGTTGGGGGCTAGGGAGTATCGAGTTGATCATTATACATGAAGAAATAACCAATTTCATCGTTTGGTTTATGTTTTACACGCGTTTTAAATTTTATTGCCGAAATCGCTTTTTCTCGCCGAGATAAGCACGTTTTCTGAAATGCCGCTCTCCCGTCACTCTGGTTAAAGTGTTATGAAAAAAAAGGCTGTTGGGGGCTAGGGAGTATCGAGTTGATCATTATACATGAAGAAATAACCAATTTCATCGTTTGGTTTATGTTTTACACGCGTTTTAAATTTTATTGCCGAAATCGCTTTTTCTCGCCGAGATAAGCACGTTTTCTGAAATGCCGCTCTCCCGTCACTCTGGTTAAAGTGTTATGAAAAAAAAGGCTGTTGGGGGCTAGGGAGTATCGAGTTGATCATTATACATGAAGAAATAACCAATTTCATCGTTTGGTTTATGTTTTACACGCGTTTTAAATTTTATTGCCGAAATCGCTTTTTCTCGCCGAGATAAGCACGTTTTCTGAAATGCCGCTCTCCCGTCACTCTGGTTAAAGTGTTATGAAAAAAAAGGCTGTTGGGGGCTAGGGAGTATCGAGTTGATCATTATACATGAAGAAATAACCAATTTCATCGTTTGGTTTATGTTTTACACGCGTTTTAAATTTTATTGCCGAAATCGCTTTTTCTCGCCGAGATAAGCACGTTTTCTGAAATGCCGCTCTCCCGTCACTCTGGTTAAAGTGTTATGAAAAAAAAGGCTGTTGGGGGCTAGGGAGTATCGAGTTGATCATTATACATGAAGAAATAACCAATTTCATCGTTTGGTTTATGTTTTACACGCGTTTTAAATTTTATTGCCGAAATCGCTTTTTCTCGCCGAGATAAGCACGTTTTCTGAAATGCCGCTCTCCCGTCACTCTGGTTAAAGTGTTATGAAAAAAAAGGCTGTTGGGGGCTAGGGAGTATCGAGTTGATCATTATACATGAAGAAATAACCAATTTCATCGTTTGGTTTATGTTTTACACGCGTTTTAAATTTTATTGCCGAAATCGCTTTTTCTCGCCGAGATAAGCACGTTTTCTGAAATGCCGCTCTCCCGTCACTCTGGTTAAAGTGTTATGAAAAAAAAGGCTGTTGGGGGCTAGGGAGTATCGAGTTGATCATTATACATGAAGAAATAACCAATTTCATCGTTTGGTTTATGTTTTACACGCGTTTTAAATTTTATTGCCGAAATCGCTTTTTCTCGCCGAGATAAGCACGTTTTCTGAAATGCCGCTCTCCCGTCACTCTGGTTAAAGTGTTATGAAAAAAAAGGCTGTTGGGGGCTAGGGAGTATCGAGTTGATCATTATACATGAAGAAATAACCAATTTCATCGTTTGGTTTATGTTTTACACGCGTTTTAAATTTTATTGCCGAAATCGCTTTTTCTCGCCGAGATAAGCACGTTTTCTGAAATGCCGCTCTCCCGTCACTCTGGTTAAAGTGTTATGAAAAAAAAGGCTGTTGGGGGCTAGGGAGTATCGAGTTGATCATTATACATGAAGAAATAACCAATTTCATCGTTTGGTTTATGTTTTACACGCGTTTTAAATTTTATTGCCGAAATCGCTTTTTCTCGCCGAGATAAGCACGTTTTCTGAAATGCCGCTCTCCCGTCACTCTGGTTAAAGTGTTATGAAAAAAAAAGGCTGTTGGGGGCTAGGGAGTATCGAGTTGATCATTATACATGAAGAAATAACCAATTTCATCGTTTGGTTTATGTTTTACACGCGTTTTAAATTTTATTGCCGAAATCGCTTTTTCTCGCCGAGATAAGCACGTTTTCTGAAATGCCGCTCTCCCGTCACTCTGGTTAAAGTGTTATGAAAAAAAAGGCTGTTGGGGGCTAGGGAGTATCGAGTTGATCATTATACATGAAGAAATAACCAATTTCATCGTTTGGTTTATGTTTTACACGCGTTTTAAATTTTATTGCCGAAATCGCTTTTTCTCGCCGAGATAAGCACGTTTTCTGAAATGCCGCTCTCCCGTCACTCTGGTTAAAGTGTTATGAAAAAAAAAGGCTGTTGGGGGCTAGGGAGTATCGAGTTGATCATTATACATGAAGAAATAACCAATTTCATCGTTTGGTTTATGTTTTACACGCGTTTTAAATTTTATTGCCGAAATCGCTTTTTCTCGCCGAGATAAGCACGTTTTCTGAAATGCCGCTCTCCCGTCACTCTGGTTAAAGTGTTATGAAAAAAAAGGCTGTTGGGGGCTAGGGAGTATCGAGTTGATCATTATACATGAAGAAATAACCAATTTCATCGTTTGGTTTATGTTTTACACGCGTTTTAAATTTTATTGCCGAAATCGCTTTTTCTCGCCGAGATAAGCACGTTTTCTGAAATGCCGCTCTCCCGTCACTCTGGTTAAAGTGTTATGAAAAAAAAAGGCTGTTGGGGGCTAGGGAGTATCGAGTTGATCATTATACATGAAGAAATAACCAAATTTCATCGTTTGGTTTATGTTTTACACGCGTTTTAAATTTTATTGCCGAAATCGCTTTTTCTCGCCGAGATAAGCACGTTTTCTGAAATGCCGCTCTCCCGTCACTCTGGTTAAAGTGTTATGAAAAAAAAGGCTGTTGGGGGCTAGGGAGTATCGAGTTGATCATTATACATGAAGAAATAACCAATTTCATCGTTTGGTTTATGTTTTACACGCGTTTTAAATTTTATTGCCGAAATCGCTTTTTCTCGCCGAGATAAGCACGTTTTCTGAAATGCCGCTCTCCCGTCACTCTGGTTAAAGTGTTATGAAAAAAAAGGCTGTTGGGGGCTAGGGAGTATCGAGTTGATCATTATACATGAAGAAATAACCAATTTCATCGTTTGGTTTATGTTTTACACGCGTTTTAAATTTTATTGCCGAAATCGCTTTTTCTCGCCGAGATAAGCACGTTTTCTGAAATGCCGCTCTCCCGTCACTCTGGTTAAAGTGTTATGAAAAAAAAGGCTGTTGGGGGCTAGGGAGTATCGAGTTGATCATTATACATGAAGAAATAACCAATTTCATCGTTTGGTTTATGTTTTACACGCGTTTTAAATTTTATTGCCGAAATCGCTTTTTCTCGCCGAGATAAGCACGTTTTCTGAAATGCCGCTCTCCCGTCACTCTGGTTAAAGTGTTATGAAAAAAAAGGCTGTTGGGGGCTAGGGAGTATCGAGTTGATCATTATACATGAAGAAATAACCAATTTCATCGTTTGGTTTATGTTTTACACGCGTTTTAAATTTTATTGCCGAAATCGCTTTTTCTCGCCGAGATAAGCACGTTTTCTGAAATGCCGCTCTCCCGTCACTCTGGTTAAAGTGTTATGAAAAAAAAGGCTGTTGGGGGCTAGGGAGTATCGAGTTGATCATTATACATGAAGAAATAACCAATTTCATCGTTTGGTTTATGTTTTACACGCGTTTTAAATTTTATTGCCGAAATCGCTTTTTCTCGCCGAGATAAGCACGTTTTCTGAAATGCCGCTCTCCCGTCACTCTGGTTAAAGTGTTATGAAAAAAAAGGCTGTTGGGGGCTAGGGAGTATCGAGTTGATCATTATACATGAAGAAATAACCAATTTCATCGTTTGGTTTATGTTTTACACGCGTTTTAAATTTTATTGCCGAAATCGCTTTTTCTCGCCGAGATAAGCACGTTTTCTGAAATGCCGCTCTCCCGTCACTCTGGTTAAAGTGTTATGAAAAAAAAGGCTGTTGGGGGCTAGGGAGTATCGAGTTGATCATTATACATGAAGAAATAACCAATTTCATCGTTTGGTTTATGTTTTACACGCGTTTTAAATTTTATTGCCGAAATCGCTTTTTCTCACCGAGATAAGCACGTTTTCTGAAATGCCGCTCTCCCGTCACTCTGGTTAAAGTGTTATGAAAAAAAAGGCTGTTGGGGGCTAGGGAGTATCGAGTTGATCATTATACATGAAGAAATAACCAATTTCATCGTTTGGTTTATGTTTTACACGCGTTTTAAATTTTATTGCCGAAATCGCTTTTTCTCGCCGAGATAAGCACGTTTTCTGAAATGCCGCTCTCCCGTCACTCTGGTTAAAGTGTTATGAAAAAAAAGGCTGTTGGGGGCTAGGGAGTATCGAGTTGATCATTATACATGAAGAAATAACCAATTTCATCGTTTGGTTTATGTTTTACACGCGTTTTAAATTTTATTGCCGAAATCGCTTTTTCTCGCCGAGATAAGCACGTTTTCTGAAATGCCGCTCTCCCGTCACTCTGGTTAAAGTGTTATGAAAAAAAAGGCTGTTGGGGGCTAGGGAGTATCGAGTTGATCATTATACATGAAGAAATAACCAATTTCATCGTTTGGTTTATGTTTTACACGCGTTTTAAATTTTATTGCCGAAATCGCTTTTTCTCGCCGAGATAAGCACGTTTTCTGAAATGCCGCTCTCCCGTCACTCTGGTTAAAGTGTTATGAAAAAAAAGGCTGTTGGGGGCTAGGGAGTATCGAGTTGATCATTATACATGAAGAAATAACCAATTTCATCGTTTGGTTTATGTTTTACACGCGTTTTAAATTTTATTGCCGTAATCGCTTTTTCTCGCCGAGATAAGCACGTTTTCTGAAATGCCGCTCTCCCGTCACTCTGGTTAAAGTGTTATGAAAAAAAAGGCTGTTGGGGGCTAGGGAGTATCGAGTTGATCATTATACATGAAGAAATAACCAATTTCATCGTTTGGTTTATGTTTTACAGGCGTTTTAAATTTTATTGCCGAAATCGCTTTTTCTCGCCGAGATAAGCACGTTTTCTTAAATGCCGCTCTCCCGTCACTCTGGTTAAAGTGTTATGAAAAAAAAGGCTGTTGGGGGCTAGGGAGTATCGAGTTGATCATTATACATGAAGAAATAACCAATTTCATCGTTTGGTTTATGTTTTACACGCGTTTTAACTTTTATTGCCGAAATCGCTTTTTCTCGCCGAGATAAGCACGTTTTCTGAAATGCCGTTCTCCCGTCACTCTGGTTAAAGTGTTATGAAAAAAAAGGCTGTTGGGGGCTAGGGAGTATCGAGTTGATCATTATACATGAAGAAATAACCAATTTCATCGTTTGGTTTATGTTTTACACGCGTTTTAAATTTTATTGCCGAAATCGCTTTTTCTCGCCGAGATAAGCACGTTTTCTGAAATGCCGCTCTCCCGTCACTCTGGTTAAAGTGTTATGAAAAAAAAGGCTGTTGGGGGCTAGGGAGTATCGAGTTGATCATTATACATGAAGAAATAACCAATTTCATCGTTTGGTTTATGTTTTACACGCGTTTTAAATTTTATTGCCGAAATCGCTTTTTCTCGCCGAGATAAGCACGTTTTCTGAAATGCCGCTCTCCCGTCACTCTGGTTAAAGTGTTATGAAAAAAAAGGCTGTTGGGGGCTAGGGAGTATCGAGTTGATCATTATACATGAAGAAATACCCAATTTAATCGTTTGGTTTATGTTTTACACGCGTTTTAAATTTTATTGCCGAAATCGCTTTTTCTCGCCGAGATAAGCACGTTTTCTGAAATGCCGCTCTCCCGTCACTCTGGTTAAAGTGTTATGAAAAAAAAGGCTGTTGGGGGCTAGGGAGTATCGAGTTGATCATTATACATGAAGAAATAACCAATTTCATCGTTTGGTTTATGTTTTACACGCGTTTTAAATTTTATTGCCGAAATCGCTTTTTCTCGCCGAGATAAGCACGTTTTCTGAAATGCCGCTCTCCCGTCACTCTGGTTAAAGTGTTATGAAAAAAAAGGCTGTTGGGGGCTAGGGAGTATCGAGTTGATCATTATACATGAAGAAATAACCAATTTCATCGTTTGGTTTATGTTTTACACGCGTTTTAAATTTTATTGCCGAAATCGCTTTTTCTCGCCGAGATAAGCACGTTTTCTGAAATGCCGCTCTCCCGTCACTCTGGTTAAAGTGTTATGAAAAAAAAGGCTGTTGGGGGCTAGGGAGTATCGAGTTGATCATTATACATGAAGAAATAACCAATTTCATCGTTTGGTTTATGTTTTACACGCGTTTTAAATTTTATTGCCGAAATCGCTTTTTCTCGCCGAGATAAGCACGTTTTCTGAAATGCCGCTCTCCCGTCACTCTGGTTAAAGTGTTATGAAAAAAAAGGCTGTTGGGGGCTAGGGAGTATCGAGTTGATCATTATACATGAAGAAATAACCAATTTCATCGTTTGGTTTATGTTTTACACGCGTTTTAAATGTTATTGCCGAAATCGCTTTTTCTCGCCGAGATAAGCACGTTTTCTGAAATGCCGCTCTCCCGTCACTCTGGTTAAAGTGTTATGAAAAAAAAGGCTGTTGGGGGCTAGGGAGTATCGAGTTGATCATTATACATGAAGAAATAACCAATTTCATCGTTTGGTTTATGTTTTACACGCGTTTTAAATTTTATTGCCGAAATCGCTTTTTCTCGCCGAGATAAGCACGTTTTCTGAAATGCCGCTCTCCCGTCACTCTGGTTAAAGTGTTATGAAAAAAAAGGCTGTTGGGGGCTAGGGAGTATCGAGTTGATCATTATACATGAAGAAATAACCAATTTCATCGTTTGGTTTATGTTTTACACGCGTTTTAAATTTTATTGCCGAAATCGCTTTTTCTCGCCGAGATAAGCACGTTTTCTGAAATGCCGCTCTCCCGTCACTCTGGTTAAAGTGTTATGAAAAAAAAGGCTGTTGGGGGCTAGGGAGTATCGAGTTGATCATTATACATGAAGAAATAACTAATTTCATCGTTTGGTTTATGTTTTACACGCGTTTTAAATTTTATTGCCGAAATCGCTTTTTCTCGCCGAGATAAGCACGTTTTCTGAAATGCCGCTCTCCCGTCACTCTGGTTAAAGTGTTATGAAAAAAAAGGCTGTTGGGGGCTAGGGAGTATCGAGTTGATCATTATACATGAAGAAATAACCAATTTCATCGTTTGGTTTATGTTTTACACGCGTTTTAAATTTTATTGCCGAAATCGCTTTTTCTCGCCGAGATAAGCACGTTTTCTGAAATGCCGCTCTCCCGTCACTCTGGTTAAAGTGTTATGAAAAAAAAGGCTGTTGGGGGCTAGGGAGTATCGAGTTGATCATTATACATGAAGAAATAACCAATTTCATCGTTTGGTTTATGTTTTACACGCGTTTTAAATTTTATTGCCGAAATCGCTTTTTCTCGCCGAGATAAGCACGTTTTCTGAAATGCCGCTCTCCCGTCACTCTGGTTAAAGTGTTATGAAAAAAAAGGCTGTTGGGGGCTAGGGAGTATCGAGTTGATCATTATACATGAAGAAATAACCAATTTCATCGTTTGGTTTATGTTTTACACGCGTTTTAAATTTTATTGCCGAAATCGCTTTTTCTCGCCGAGATAAGCACGTTTTCTGAAATGCCGCTCTCCCGTCACTCTGGTTAAAGTGTTATGAAAAAAAAGGCTGTTGGGGGCTAGGGAGTATCGAGTTGATCATTAAACATGAAGAAATAACCAATTTCATCGTTTGGTTTATGTTTTACACGCGTTTTAAATTTTATTGCCGAAATCGCTTTTTCTCGCCGAGATAAGCACGTTTTCTGAAATGCCGCTCTCCCGTCACTCTGGTTAAAGTGTTATGAAAAAAAAGGCTGTTGGGGGCTAGGGAGTATCGAGTTGATCATTATACATGAAGAAATAACCAATTTCATCGTTTGGTTTATGTTTTACACGCGTTTTAAATTTTATTGCCGAAATCGCTTTTTCTCGCCGAGATAAGCACGTTTTCTGAAATGCCGCTCTCCCGTCACTCTGGTTAAAGTGTTATGAAAAAAAAGGCTGTTGGGGGCTAGGGAGTATCGAGTTGATCATTATACATGAAGAAATAACCAATTTCATCGTTTGGTTTATGTTTTACACGCGTTTTAAATTTTATTGCCGAAATCGCTTTTTCTCGCCGAGATAAGCACGTTTTCTGAAATGCCGCTCTCCCGTCACTCTGGTTAAAGTGTTATGAAAAAAAAGGCTGTTGGGGGCTAGGGAGTATCGAGTTGATCATTATACATGAAGAAATAACCAATTTCATCGTTTGGTTTATGTTTTACACGCGTTTTAAATTTTATTGCCGAAATCGCTTTTTCTCGCCGAGATAAGCACGTTTTCTGAAATGCCGCTCTCCCGTCACTCTGGTTAAAGTGTTATGAATAAAAAGGCTGTTGGGGGCTAGGGAGTATCGAGTTGATCATTATACATGAAGAAATAACCAATTTCATCGTTTGGTTTATGTTTTACACGCGTTTTAAATTTTATTGCCGAAATCGCTTTTTCTCGCCGAGATAAGCACGTTTTCTGAAATGCCGCTCTCCCGTCACTCTGGTTAAAGTGTTATGAAAAAAAAGGCTTTTGGGGGCTAGGGAGTATCGAGTTGATCATTATACATGAAGAAATAACCAATTTCATCGTTTGGTTTATGTTTTACACGCGTTTTAAATGTTATTGCCGAAATCGCTTTTTCTCGCCGAGATAAGCACGTTTTCTGAAATGCCGCTCTCCCGTCACTCTGGTTAAAGTGTTATGAAAAAAAAGGCTGTTGGGGGCTAGGGAGTATCGAGTTGATCATTATACATGAAGAAATAACCAATTTCATCGTTTGGTTTATGTTTTACACGATGCTGAGCTCCAGCTGGAAGTGTAAAAAGAACCGGGCTGGTTAAAAAAAGAACCGGGCGACCCCGTAAAATTGCTTAGCCGGGGCTCTGGAAGCCTAACACGGCGTGATCTTGTCCAAAACGCCGCTGCTGAGCTCCAGCTGGAAGTGTAAAAAGAACCGGGCTGGTTAAAAAAAAGAACCGGGCGACCCGGTAAAATTGCTTAGCCGGGGCTCTGGAAGCCTAACACGGCGTGATCTTGTCCAAAAAGCCGCTGCTGAGCTCCAGCTGGAAGTGTAAAAAGAACCGGGCTGGTTAAAAAAAAAAGAACCGGGCGGCCCGGTAAAATTGCTTAGCCGGGGCTCTGGAAGCCTAACCCGGCGTGATACTGTGCAAAAAGCCGCTGCTGAGCTCCAGCTGGAAGTGTAAAAAAAACCGGGCTGGTTAAAAAAAAGAACCGGGCGACCCTGTAAAATTGCTTAGCCGGGGCTCTGGAAGCCTAACACGGCGTGATCTTGTCCAAAAACCCGCTGCTGAGCTCCAGCTGGAAGTGTAAAAAGAACCGGGCTGGTTAAAAAAAAGAACCGGGCGGGCCGGTAAAATTGCTTAGCCGGGGCTCTGGAAGCCTAACACGGCGTGATCTTGTCCAAAAAGCCGCTCGTGAGCTCCAGCTGGAAGTGTAAAAAGAACCGGGCTGGTTCAAAAAAAGAACCGGGCGGCCCGGTAGAATTGCTCAGCCGAGGTCCTGGAAGCCTAACCCGGCGAGATCTTGCGCAAAAAGCCGCTGCTGAGCTCCAGCTGGAAGTGTAAAAAGAACCGGGCTGGTTCAAAAAAAGAACCGGGCGGCCCGGTAAAATTGCTTAGCCGGGGTCCTGGAAGCCTAACGCGGCGTGATCTTGCCCGAAAGTCGGCCTCTATACTTACATATTAGGTACCAGGCGCTCAGAGCCAACTTGGCAAAAATTTTCTAAGTGCCCACGGCTCTGCGGGGATTGTGCGTCCGACCCGCGCCGGTTCTCCAGCCGGCCTAAAATAACGCAAAACCAGCCTCTCCCCCTGGAGCTCACAGCCAAAGGCGAAACTTTTCTAAGTGCCTACGGCTCTGCGGGCTTTTGAGTCCGCCCCGTGCCGGTTCGTCGGTCGGCCTCAAAAAGCGAAAAATCAGCCTCTCTCCCTGGAGCTCGACTCGAGTTGATCAATATACATGAAGAAATAACCAATTTCATCGTTTGGTTTATGTTTTACACGCGTTTTAAATTTTATTGCCGAAATCGCTTTTTCTCGCCGAGATAAGCACGTTTTCTGAAATGCCGCTCTCCCGTCACTCTGGTTAAAGTGTTATGAAAAAAAAGGCTGTTGGGGGCTAGGGAGTATCGAGTTGATCATTATACATGAAGAAATAACCAATTTCATCGTTTGGTTTATGTTTTACACGCGTTTTAAATTTTATTGCCGAAATCGCTTTTTCTCGCCGAGATAAGCACGTTTTCTGAAATGCCGCTCTCCCGTCACTCTGGTTAAAGTGTTATGAAAAAAAAGGCTGTTGGGGGCTAGGGAGTATCGAGTTGATCATTATACATGAAGAAATAACCAATTTCATCGTTTGGTTTATGTTTTACACGCGTTTTAAATTTTATTGCCGAAATCACTTTTTCTCGCCGAGATAAGCACGTTTTCTGAAATGCCGCTCTCCCGTCACTCTGGTTAAAGTGTTATGAAAAAAAAGGCTGTTGGGGGCTAGGGAGTATCGAGTTGATCATTATACATGAAGAAATAACCAATTTCATCGTTTGGTTTATGTTTTACACGCGTTTTAAATTTTATTGCCGAAATCGCTTTTTCTCGCCGAGATAAGCACGTTTTCTGAAATGCCGCTCTCCCGTCACTCTGGTTAAAGTGTTATGAAAAAAAAAGGCTGTTGGGGGCTAGGGAGTATCGAGTTGATCATTATACATGAAGAAATAACCAATTTCATCGTTTGGTTTATGTTTTACACGCGTTTTAAATTTTATTGCCGAAATCGCTTTTTCTCGCCGAGATAAGCACGTTTTCTGAAATGCCGCTCTCCCGTCACTCTGGTTAAAGTGTTATGAAAAAAAAGGCTGTTGGGGGCTAGGGAGTATCGAGTTGATCATTATACATGAAGAAATAACCAATTTCATCGTTTGGTTTATGTTTTACACGCGTTTTAAATTTTATTGCCGAAATCGCTTTTTCTCGCCTAGATAAGCACGTTTTCTGAAATGCCGCTCTCCCGTCACTCTGGTTAAAGTGTTATGAAAAAAAAGGCTGTTGGGGGCTAGGGAGTATCGAGTTGATCATTATACATGAAGAAATAACCAATTTCATCGTTTGGTTTATGTTTTACACGCGTTTTAAATTTTATTGCCGAAATCGCTTTTTCTCGCCGAGATAAGCACGTTTTCTGAAATGCCGCTCTCCCGTCACTCTGGTTAAAGTGTTATGAAAAAAAAGGCTGTTGGGGGCTAGGGAGTATCGAGTTGATCATTATACATGAAGAAATAACCAATTTCATCGTTTGGTTTATGTTTTACACGCGTTTTAAATTTTATTGCCGAAATCGCTTTTTCTCGCCGAGATAAGCACGTTTTCTGAAATGCCGCTCTCCCGTCACTCTGGTTAAAGTGTTATGAAAAAAAAGGCTGTTGGGGGCTAGGGAGTATCGAGTTGATCATTATACATGAAGAAATAACCAATTTCATCGTTTGGTTTATGTTTTACACGCGTTTTAAATTTTATTGCCGAAATCGCTTTTTCTCGCCGAGATAAGCACGTTTTCTGAAATGCCGCTCTCCCGTCACTCTGGTTAAAGTGTTATGAAAAAAAAGGCTGTTGGGGGCTAGGGAGTATCGAGTTGATCATTATACATGAAGAAATAACCAATTTCATCGTTTGGTTTATGTTTTACACGCGTTTTAAATTTTATTGCCGAAATCGCTTTTTCTCGCCGAGATAAGCACGTTTTCTGAAATCGCCGCTCTCCCGTCACTCTGGTTAAAGTGTTATGAAAAAAAAGGCTGTTGGGGGCTAGGGAGTATCGAGTTGATCATTATACATGAAGAAATAAGCAATTTCATCGTTTGGTTTATGTTTTACACGCGTTTTAAATTTTATTGCCGAAATCGCTTTTTCTCGCCGAGATAAGCACGTTTTCTGAAATGCCGCTCTCCCGTCACTCTGGTTAAAGTGTTATGAAAAAAAAGGCTGTTGGGGGCTAGGGAGTATCGAGTTGATCATTATACATGAAGAAATAAGCAATTTCATCGTTTGGTTTATGTTTTACACGCGTTTTAAATTTTATTGCCGAAATCGCTTTTTCTCGCCGAGATAAGCACGTTTTCTGAAATGCCGCTCTCCCGTCACTCTGGTTAAAGTGTTATGAAAAAAAAGGCTGTTGGGGGCTAGGGAGTATCGAGTTGATCATTATACATGAAGAAATAAGCAATTTCATCGTTTGGTTTATGTTTTACACGCGTTTTAAATTTTATTGCCGAAATCGCTTTTTCTCGCCGAGATAAGCACGTTTTCTGAAATGCCGCTCTCCCGTCACTCTGGTTAAAGTGTTATGAAAAAAAAGGCTGTTGGGGGCTAGGGAGTATCGAGTTGATCATTATACATGAAGAAATAACCAATTTCATCGTTTGGTTTATGTTTTACACGCGTTTTAAATTTTATTGCCGAAATCGCTTTTTCTCGCCGAGATAAGCACGTTTTCTGAAATGCCGCTCTCCCGTCACTCTGGTTAAAGTGTTATGAAAAAAAAGGCTGTTGGGGGCTAGGGAGTATCGAGTTGATCATTATACATGAAGAAATAAGCAATTTCATCGTTTGGTTTATGTTTTACACGCGTTTTAAATTTTATTGCCGAAATCGCTTTTTCTCGCCGAGATAAGCACGTTTTCTGAAATGCCGCTCTCCCGTCACTCTGGTTAAAGTGTTATGAAAAAAAAGGCTGTTGGGGGCTAGGGAGTATCGAGTTGATCATTATACATGAAGAAATAAGCAATTTCATCGTTTGGTTTATGTTTTACACGCGTTTTAAATTTTATTGCCGAAATCGCTTTTTCTCGCCGAGATAAGCACGTTTTCTGAAATGCCGCTCTCCCGTCACTCTGGTTAAAGTGTTATGAAAAAAAAAGGCTGTTGGGGGCTAGGGAGTATCGAGTTGATCATTATACATGAAGAAATAAGCAATTTCATCGTTTGGTTTATGTTTTACACGCGTTTTAAATTTTATTGCCGAAATCGCTTTTTCTCGCCGAGATAAGCACGTTTTCTGAAATGCCGCTCTCCCGTCACTCTGGTTAAAGTGTTATGAAAAAAAAGGCTGTTGGGGGCTAGGGAGTATCGAGTTGATCATTATACATGAAGAAATAAGCAATTTCATCGTTTGGTTTATGTTTTACACGCGTTTTAAATTTTATTGCCGAAATCGCTTTTTCTCGCCGAGATAAGCACGTTTTCTGAAATGCCGCTCTCCCGTCACTCTGGTTAAAGTGTTATGAAAAAAAAGGCTGTTGGGGGCTAGGGAGTATCGAGTTGATCATTATACATGAAGAAATAAGCAATTTCATCGTTTGGTTTATGTTTTACACGCGTTTTAAATTTTATTGCCGAAATCGCTTTTTCTCGCCGAGATAAGCACGTTTTCTGAAATGCCGCTCTCCCGTCACTCTGGTTAAAGTGTTATGAAAAAAAAGGCTGTTGGGGGCTAGGGAGTATCGAGTTGATCATTATACCTGAAGAAATAACCAATTTCATCGTTTGGTTTATGTTTTACACGCGTTTTAAATTTTATTGCCGAAATCGCTTTTTCTCGCCGAGATAAGCACGTTTTCTGAAATGCCGCTCTCCCGTCACTCTGGTTAAAGTGTTATGAAAAAAAAGGCTGTTGGGGGCTAGGGAGTATCGAGTTGATCATTATACATGAAGAAATAAGCAATTTCATCGTTTGGTTTATGTTTTACACGCGTTTTAAATTTTATTGCCGAAATCGCTTTTTCTCGCCGAGATAAGCACGTTTTCTGAAATGCCGCTCTCCCGTCACTCTGGTTAAAGTGTTATGAAAAAAAAGGCTGTTGGGGGCTAGGGAGTATCGAGTTGATCATTATACATGAAGAAATAACCAATTTCATCGTTTGGTTTATGTTTTACACGCGTTTTAATTTTTATTGCCGAAATCGCTTTTTCTCGCCGAGATAAGCACGTTTTCTGAAATGCCGCTCTCCCGTCACTCTGGTTAAAGTGTTATGAAAAAAAAGGCTGTTGGGGGCTAGGGAGTATCGAGTTGATCTTTATACATGAAGAAATAACCAATTTCATCGTTTGGTTTATGTTTTACACGCGTTTTAAATTTTATTGCCGAAATCGCTTTTTCTCGCCGAGATAAGCACGTTTTCTGAAATGCCGCTCTCCCGTCACTCTGGTTAAAGTGTTATGAAAAAAAGGCTGTTGGGGGCTAGGGAGTATCGAGTTGATCATTATACATGAAGAAATAACCAATTTCATCGTTTGGTTTATGTTTTACACGCGTTTTAAATTTTATTGCCGAAATCGCTTTTTCTCGCCGAGATAAGCACGTTTTCTGAAATGCCGCTCTCCCGTCACTCTGGTTAAAGTGTTATGAAAAAAAAGGCTGTTGGGGGCTAGGGAGTATCGAGTTGATCATTATACATGAAGAAATAACCAATTTCATCGTTTGGTTTATGTTTTACACGCGTTTTAAATTTTATTGCCGAAATCGCTTTTTCTCGCCGAGATAAGCACGTTTTCTGAAATGCCGCTCTCCCGTCACTCTGGTTAAAGTGTTATGAAAAAAAAGGCTGTTGGGGGCTAGGGAGTATCGAGTTGATCATTATACATGAAGAAATAAGCAATTTCATCGTTTGGTTTATGTTTTACACGCGTTTTAAATTTTATTGCCGAAATCGCTTTTTCTCGCCGAGATAAGCACGTTTTCTGAAATGCCGCTCTCCCGTCACTCTGGTTAAAGTGTTATGAAAAAAAAGGCTGTTGGGGGCTAGGGAGTATCGAGTTGATCATTATACATGAAGAAATAAGCAATTTCATCGTTTGGTTTATGTTTTACACGCGTTTTAAATTTTATTGCCGAAATCGCTTTTTCTCGCCGAGATAAGCACGTTTTCTGAAATGCCGCTCTCCCGTCACTCTGGTTAAAGTGTTATGAAAAAAAAGGCTGTTGGGGGCTAGGGAGTATCGAGTTGATCATTATACATGAAGAAATAACCAATTTCATCGTTTGGTTTATGTTTTACACGCGTTTTAAATTTTATTGCCGAAATCGCTTTTTCTCGCCGAGATAAGCACGTTTTCTGAAATGCCGCTCTCCCGTCACTCTGGTTAAAGTGTTATGAAAAAAAAGGCTGTTGGGGGCTAGGGAGTATCGAGTTGATCATTATACATGAAGAAATAACCAATTTCATCGTTTGGTTTATGTTTTACACGCGTTTTAAATTTTATTGCCGAAATCGCTTTTTCTCGCCGAGATAAGCACGTTTTCTGAAATGCCGCTCTCCCGTCACTCTGGTTAAAGTGTTATGAAAAAAAAGGCTGTTGGGGGCTAGGGAGTATCGAGTTGATCATTATACATGAAGAAATAACCAATTTCATCGTTTGGTTTATGTTTTACACGCGTTTTAAATTTTATTGCCGAAATCGCTTTTTCTCGCCGAGATAAGCACGTTTTCTGAAATGCCGCTCTCCCGTCACTCTGGTTAAAGTGTTATGAAAAAAAAGGCTGTTGGGGGCTAGGGAGTATCGAGTTGATCATTATACATGAAGAAATAACCAATTTCATCGTTTGGTTTATGTTTTACACGCGTTTTAAATTTTATTGCCGAAATCGCTTTTTCTCGCCGAGATAAGCACGTTTTCTGAAATGCCGCTCTCCCGTCACTCTGGTTAAAGTGTTATGAAAAAAAAGGCTGTTGGGGGCTAGGGAGTATCGAGTTGATCATTATACATGAAGAAATAACCAATTTCATCGTTTGGTTTATGTTTTACACGCGTTTTAAATTTTATTGCCGAAATCGCTTTTTCTCGCCGAGATAAGCACGTTTTCTGAAATGCCGCTCTCCCGTCACTCTGGTTAAAGTGTTATGAAAAAAAAGGCTGTTGGGGGCTAGGGAGTATCGAGTTGATCATTATACATGAAGAAATAACCAATTTCATCGTTTGGTTTATGTTTTACACGCGTTTTAAATTTTATTGCCGAAATCGCTTTTTCTCGCCGAGATAAGCACGTTTTCTGAAATGCCGCTCTCCCGTCACTCTGGTTAAAGTGTTATGAAAAAAAAGGCTGTTGGGGGCTAGGGAGTATCGAGTTGATCATTATACATGAAGAAATAACCAATTTCATCGTTTGGTTTATGTTTTACACGCGTTTTAAATTTTATTGCCGAAATCGCTTTTTCTCGCCGAGATAAGCACGTTTTCTGAAATGCCGCTCTCCCGTCACTCTGGTTAAAGTGTTATGAAAAAAAAGGCTGTTGGGGGCTAGGGAGTATCGAGTTGATCATTATACATGAAGAAATAACCAATTTCATCGTTTGGTTTATGTTTTACACGCGTTTTAAATTTTATTGCCGAAATCGCTTTTTCTCGCCGAGATAAGCACGTTTTCTGAAATGCCGCTCTCCCGTCACTCTGGTTAAAGTGTTATGAAAAAAAAGGCTGTTGGGGGCTAGGGAGTATCGAGTTGATCATTATACATGAAGAAATAACCAATTTCATCGTTTGGTTTATGTTTTACACGCGTTTTAAATTTTATTGCCGAAATCGCTTTTTCTCGCCGAGATAAGCACGTTTTCTGAAATGCCGCTCTCCCGTCACTCTGGTTAAAGTGTTATGAAAAAAAAGGCTGTTGGGGGCTAGGGAGTATCGAGTTGATCATTATACATGAAGAAATAACCAATTTCATCGTTTGGTTTATGTTTTACACGCGTTTTAAATTTTATTGCCGAAATCGCTTTTTCTCGCCGAGATAAGCACGTTTTCTGAAATGCCGCTCTCCCGTCACTCTGGTTAAAGTGTTATGAAAAAAAAGGCTGTTGGGGGCTAGGGAGTATCGAGTTGATCATTATACATGAAGAAATAACCAATTTCATCGTTTGGTTTATGTTTTACACGCGTTTTAAATTTTATTGCCGAAATCGCTTTTTCTCGCCGAGATAAGCACGTTTTCTGAAATGCCGCTCTCCCGTCACTCTGGTTAAAGTGTTATGAAAAAAAAGGCTGTTGGGGGCTAGGGAGTATCGAGTTGATCATTATACATGAAGAAATAACCAATTTCATCGTTTGGTTTATGTTTTACACGCGTTTTAAATTTTATTGCCGAAATCGCTTTTTCTCGCCGAGATAAGCACGTTTTCTGAAATGCCGCTCTCCCGTCACTCTGGTTAAAGTGTTATGAAAAAAAAGGCTGTTGGGGGCTAGGGAGTATCGAGTTGATCATTATACATGAAGAAATAACCAATTTCATCGTTTGGTTTATGTTTTACACGCGTTTTAAATTTTATTGCCGAAATCGCTTTTTCTCGCCGAGATAAGCACGTTTTCTGAAATGCCGCTCTCCCGTCACTCTGGTTAAAGTGTTATGAAAAAAAAGGCTGTTGGGGGCTAGGGAGTATCGAGTTGATCATTATACATGAAGAAATAACCAATTTCATCGTTTGATTTATGTTTTACACGCGTTTTAAATTTTATTGCCGAAATCGCTTTTTCTCGCCGAGATAAGCACGTTTTCTGAAATGCCGCTCTCCCGTCACTCTGGTTAAAGTGTTATGAAAAAAAAGGCTGTTGGGGGCTAGGGAGTATCGAGTTGATCATTATACATGAAGAAATAACCAATTTCATCGTTTGATTTATGTTTTACACGCCTTTTAAATTTTATTGCCGAAATCGCTTTTTCTCGCCGAGATAAGCACGTTTTCTGAAATGGCGCTCTCCCGTCACTCTGGTTAAAGTGTTATGAAAAAAAAGGCTGTTGGGGGCTAGGGAGTATCGAGTTGATCATTATACATGAAGAAATAACCAATTTCATCGTTTGGTTTATGTTTTACACGCGTTTTAAATTTTATTGCCGAAATCGCTTTTTCTCGCCGAGATAAGCACGTTTTCTGAAATGGCGCTCTCCCGTCACTCTGGTTAAAGTGTTATGAAAAAAAAGGCTGTTGGGGGCTAGGGAGTATCGAGTTGATCATTATACATGAAGAAATAACCAATTTCATCGTTTGGTTTATGTTTTACACGCGTTTTAAATTTTATTGCCGAAATCGCTTTTTCTCGCCGAGATAAGCACGTTTTCTGAAATGCCGCTCTCCCGTCACTCTGGTTAAAGTGTTATGAAAAAAAAGGCTGTTGGGGGCTAGGGAGTATCGAGTTGATCATTATACATGAAGAAATAACCAATTTCATCGTTTGGTTTATGTTTTACACGCGTTTTAAATTTTATTGCCGAAATCGCTTTTTCTCGCCGAGATAAGCACGTTTTCTGAAATGCCGCTCTCCCGTCACTCTGGTTAAAGTGTTATAAAAAAAAAGGCTGTTGGGGGCTAGGGAGTATCGAGTTGATCATTATACATGAAGAAATAACCAATTTCATCGTTTGGTTTATGTTTTACACGCGTTTTAAATTTTATTGCCGAAATCGCTTTTTCTCGCCGAGATAAGCACGTTTTCTGAAATGCCGCTCTCCCGTCACTCTGGTTAAAGTGTTATGAAAAAAAAGGCTGTTGGGGGCTAGGGAGTATCGAGTCGATCATTATACATGAAGAAATAACCAATTTCATCGTTTGGTTTATGTTTTACACGCGTTTTAAATTTTATTGCCGAAATCGCTTTTTCTCGCCGAGATAAGCACGTTTTCTGAAATGCCGCTCTCCCGTCACTCTGGTTAAAGTGTTATGAAAAAAAAGGCTGTTGGGGGCTAGGGAGTATCGAGTTGATCATTATACATGAAGAAATAACCAATTTCATCGTTTGGTTTATGTTTTACACGCGTTTTAAATTTTATTGCCGAAATCGCTTTTTCTCGCCGAGATAAGCACGTTTTCTGAAATGCCGCTCTCCCGTCACTCTGGTTAAAGTGTTATGAAAAAAAAGGCTGTTGGGGGCTAGGGAGTATCGAGTTGATCATTATACATGAAGAAATAACCAATTTCATCGTTTGGTTTATGTTTTACACGCGTTTTAAATTTTATTGCCGAAATCGCTTTTTCTCGCCGAGATAAGCACGTTTTCTGAAATGCCGCTCTCCCGTCACTCTGGTTAAAGTGTTATGAAAAAAAAGGCAGTTGGGGGCTAGGGAGTATCGAGTTGATCATTATACATGAAGAAATAACCAATTTCATCGTTTGGTTTATGTTTTACACGCGTTTTAAATTTTATTGCCGAAATCGCTTTTTCTCGCCGAGATAAGCACGTTTTCTGAAATGGCGCTCTCCCGTCACTCTGGTTAAAGTGTTATGAAAAAAAAGGCTGTTGGGGGCTAGGGAGTATCGAGTTGATCATTATACATGAAGAAATAACCAATTTCATCGTTTGGTTTATGTTTTACACGCGTTTTAAATTTTATTGCCGAAATCGCTTTTTCTCGCCGAGATAAGCACGTTTTCTGAAATGGCGCTCTCCCGTCACTCTGGTTAAAGTGTTATGAAAAAAAAGGCTGTTGGGGGCTAGGGAGTATCGAGTTGATCATTATACATGAAGAAATAACCAATTTCATCGTTTGGTTTATGTTTTACACGCGTTTTAAATTTTATTGCCGAAATCGCTTTTTCTCGCCGAGATAAGCACGTTTTCTGAAATGGCGCTCTCCCGTCACTCTGGTTAAAGTGTTATGAAAAAAAAGGCTGTTGGGGGCTAGGGAGTATCGAGTTGATCATTATACATGAAGAAATAACCAATTTCATCGTTTGGTTTATGTTTTACACGCGTTTTAAATTTTATTGCCGAAATCGCTTTTTCTCGCCGAGATAAGCACGTTTTCTGAAATGCCGCTCTCCCGTCACTCTGGTTAAAGTGTTATGAAAAAAAAGGCTGTTGGGGGCTAGGGAGTATCGAGTTGATCATTATACATGAAGAAATAACCAATTTCATCGTTTGGTTTATGTTTTACACGCGTTTTAAATTTTATTGCCGAAATCGCTTTTTCTCGCCGAGATAAGCACGTTTTCTGAAATGCCGCTCTCCCGTCACTCTGGTTAAAGTGTTATAAAAAAAAAGGCTGTTGGGGGCTAGGGAGTATCGAGTTGATCATTATACATGAAGAAATAACCAATTTCATCGTTTGGTTTATGTTTTACACGCGTTTTAAATTTTATTGCCGAAATCGCTTTTTCTCGCCGAGATAAGCACGTTTTCTGAAATGCCGCTCTCCCGTCACTCTGGTTAAAGTGTTATGAAAAAAAAGGCTGTTGGGGGCTAGGGAGTATCGAGTTGATCATTATACATGAAGAAATAACCAATTTCATCGTTTGGTTTATGTTTTACACGCGTTTTAAATTTTATTGCCGAAATCGCTTTTTCTCGCCGAGATAAGCACGTTTTCTGAAATGCCGCTCTCCCGTCACTCTGGTTAAAGTGTTATGAAAAAAAAGGCTGTTGGGGGCTAGGGAGTATCGAGTTGATCATTATACATGAAGAAATAACCAATTTCATCGTTTGGTTTATGTTTTACACGCGTTTTAAATTTTATTGCCGAAATCGCTTTTTCTCGCCGAGATAAGCACGTTTTCTGAAATGCCGCTCTCCCGTCACTCTGGTTAAAGTGTTATGAAAAAAAAGGCTGTTGGGGGCTAGGGAGTATCGAGTTGATCATTATACATGAAGAAATAACCAATTTCATCGTTTGGTTTATGTTTTACACGCGTTTTAAATTTTATTGCCGAAATCGCTTTTTCTCGCCGAGATAAGCACGTTTTCTGAAATGCCGCTCTCCCGTCACTCTGGTTAAAGTGTTATGAAAAAAAAGGCTGTTGGGGGCTAGGGAGTATCGAGTTGATCATTATACATGAAGAAATAACCAATTTCATCGTTTGGTTTATGTTTTACACGCGTTTTAAATTTTATTGCCGAAATCGCTTTTTCTCGCCGAGATAAGCACGTTTTCTGAAATGCCGCTCTCCCGTCACTCTGGTTAAAGTGTTATGAAAAAAAAGGCTGTTGGGGGCTAGGGAGTATCGAGTTGATCATTATACATGAAGAAATAACCAATTTCATCGTTTGGTTTATGTTTTACACGTGTTTTAAATTTTATTGCCGAAATCGCTTTTTCTCGCCGAGATAAGCACGTTTTCTGAAATGCCGCTCTCCCGTCACTCTGGTTAAAGTGTTATGAAAAAAAAGGCAGTTGGGGGCTAGGGAGTATCGAGTTGATCATTATACATGAAGAAATAACCAATTTCATCGTTTGGTTTATGTTTTACACGCGTTTTAAATTTTATTGCCGAAATCGCTTTTTCTCGCCGAGATAAGCACGTTTTCTGAAATGGCGCTCTCCCGTCACTCTGGTTAAAGTGTTATGAAAAAAAAGGCTGTTGGGGGCTAGGGAGTATCGAGTTGATCATTATACATGAAGAAATAACCAATTTCATCGTTTGGTTTATGTTTTACACGCGTTTTAAATTTTATTGCCGAAATCGCTTTTTCTCGCCGAGATAAGCACGTTTTCTGAAATGGCGCTCTCCCGTCACTCTGGTTAAAGTGTTATGAAAAAAAAGGCTGTTGGGGGCTAGGGAGTATCGAGTTGATCATTATACATGAAGAAATAACCAATTTCATCGTTTGGTTTATGTTTTACACGCGTTTTAAATTTTATTGCCGAAATCGCTTTTTCTCGCCGAGATAAGCACGTTTTCTGAAATGGCGCTCTCCCGTCACTCTGGTTAAAGTGTTATGAAAAAAAAGGCTGTTGGGGGCTAGGGAGTATCGAGTTGATCATTATACATGAAGAAATAACCAATTTCATCGTTTGGTTTATGTTTTACACGCGTTTTAAATTTTATTGCCGAAATCGCTTTTTCTCGCCGAGATAAGCACGTTTTCTGAAATGCCGCTCTCCCGTCACTCTGGTTAAAGTCTTATGAAAAAAAAGGCTGTTGGGGGCTAGGGAGTATCGAGTTGATCATTATACATGAAGAAATAACCAATTTCATCGTTTGGTTTATGTTTTACACGCGTTTTAAATTTTATTGCCGAAATCGCTTTTTCTCGCCGAGATAAGCACGTTTTCTGAAATGCCGCTCTCCCGTCACTCTGGTTAAAGTGTTATAAAAAAAAAGGCTGTTGGGGGCTAGGGAGTATCGAGTTGATCATTATACATGAAGAAATAACCAATTTCATCGTTTGGTTTATGTTTTACACGCGTTTTAAATTTTATTGCCGAAATCGCTTTTTCTCGCCGAGATAAGCACGTTTTCTGAAATGCCGCTCTCCCGTCACTCTGGTTAAAGTGTTATGAAAAAAAAGGCTGTTGGGGGCTAGGGAGTATCGAGTTGATCATTATACATGAAGAAATAACCAATTTCATCGTTTGGTTTATGTTTTACACGCGTTTTAAATTTTATTGCCGAAATCGCTTTTTCTCGCCGAGATAAGCACGTTTTCTGAAATGCCGCTCTCCCGTCACTCTGGTTAAAGTGTTATGAAAAAAAAGGCTGTTGGGGGCTAGGGAGTATCGAGTTGATCATTATACATGAAGAAATAACCAATTTCATCGTTTGGTTTATGTTTTACACGCGTTTTAAATTTTATTGCCGAAATCGCTTTTTCTCGCCGAGATAAGCACGTTTTCTGAAATGCCGCTCTCCCGTCACTCTGGTTAAAGTGTTATGAAAAAAAAGGCTGTTGGGGGCTAGGGAGTATCGAGTTGATCATTATACATGAAGAAATAACCAATTTCATCGTTTGGTTTATGTTTTACACGCGTTTTAAATTTTATTGCCGAAATCGCTTTTTCTCGCCGAGATAAGCACGTTTTCTGAAATGCCGCTCTCCCGTCACTCTGGTTAAAGTGTTATGAAAAAAAAGGCTGTTGGGGGCTAGGGAGTATCGAGTTGATCATTATACATGAAGAAATAACCAATTTCATCGTTTGGTTTATGTTTTACACGCGTTTTAAATTTTATTGCCGAAATCGCTTTTTCTCGCCGAGATAAGCACGTTTTCTGAAATGCCGCTCTCCCGTCACTCTGGTTAAAGTGTTATGAAAAAAAAGGCTGTTGGGGGCTAGGGAGTATCGAGTTGATCATTATACATGAAGAAATAACCAATTTCATCGTTTGGTTTATGTTTTACACGATGCTGAGCTCCAGCTGGAAGTGTAAAAAGAACCGGGCTGGTTAAAAAAAGAACCGGGCGACCCGGTAAAATTGCTTAGCCGGGGCTCTGGAAGCCTATCACGGCGTGATCTTGTCCAAAAAGCCGCTGCTGAGCTCCAGCTGGAAGTGTAAAAAGAACCGGGCTGGTTAAAAAAAAGAACCGGGCGACCCGGTAAAATTGCTTAGCCGGGGCTCTGGAAGCCTAACACGGCGTGATCTTGTCCAAAAAGCCGCTGCTGAGCTCCAGCTGGAAGTGTAAAAAGAACCGGGCTGGTTAAAAAAAAGAACCGGGCGGCCCGGTAAAATTGCTTAGCCGGGGCTCTGGAAGCCTAACCCGGCGTGATACTGTGCAAAAAGCCGCTGCTGAGCTCCAGCTGGAAGTGTAAAAAAAACCGGGCTGGTTAAAAAAAAGAACCGGGCGACCCTGTAAAATTGCTTAGCCGGGGCTCTGGAAGCCTAACACGGCGTAATCTTGTCCAAAAACCCGCTGCTGAGCTCCAGCTGGAAGTGTAAAAAGAACCGGGCTGGTTAAAAAAAAGAACCGGGCGGGCCGGTAAAATTGCTTAGCCGGGGCTCTGGAAGCCTAACACGGCGTGATCTTGTCCAAAATTCCGCTCGTGAGCTCCAGCTGGAAGTGTAAAAAGAACCGGGCTGGTTCAAAAAAAGAACCGGGCGGCCCGGTAGAATTGCTTAGCCGAGGTCCTGGAAGCCTAACCCGGCGTGATCTTGCGCAAAAAGCCGCTGCTGAGCTCCAGCTGGAAGTGTAAAAAGAACCGGGCTGGTTCAAAAAAAGAACCGGGCGGCCCGGTAAAATTGCTTAGCCGGGGTCCTGGAAGCCTAACGCGGCGTGATCTTGCCCGAAAGTCGGCCTCTATACTTCCATATTAGGTACCAGGCGCTCAGAGCCAACTTGGCAAAAATTTTCTAAGTGCCCACGGCTCTGCGGGGATTGTGCGTCCGACCCGCGCCGGTTCTCCAGCCGGCCTAAAATAACGCAAAACCAGCCTCTCCCCTGGAGCTCACAGCCAAAGGCGAAACTTTTCTAAGTGCCTACGGCTCTGCGGGCTTTTGAGTCCGCCCCGCGCCGGTTCGTCGGTCGGCCTCAAAAAGCGAAAAATCAGCCTCTCTCCCTGGAGCTCGACTCGAGTTGATCATTATACATGAAGAAACAACCAATTTCATCGTTTGGTTTATGTTTTACACGCGTTTTAAATTTTATTGCCGAAATCGCTTTTTCTCGCCGAGATAAGCACGTTTTCTGAAATGCCGCTCTCCCGTCACTCTGGTTAAAGTGTTATGAAAAAAAAGGCTGTTGGGGGCTAGGGAGTATCGAGTTGATCATTATACATGAAGAAATAACCAATTTCATCGTTTGGTTTATGTTTTACACGCGTTTTAAATTTTATTGCCGAAATCGCTTTTTCTCGCCGAGATAAGCACGTTTTCTGAAATGCCGCTCTCCCGTCACTCTGGTTAAAGTGTTATGAAAAAAAAGGCTGTTGGGGGCTAGGGAGTATCGAGTTGATCATTATACATGAAGAAAGAACCAATTTCATCGTTTGGTTTATGTTTTACACGCGTTTTAAATTTTATTGCCGAAATCGCTTTTTCTCGCCGAGATAAGCACGTTTTCTGAAATGCCGCTCTCCCGTCACTCTGGTTAAAGTGTTATGAAAAAAAAGGCTGTTGGGGGCTAGGGAGTATCGAGTTGATCATTATACATGAAGAAATAACCAATTTCATCGTTTGGTTTATGTTTTACACGCGTTTTAAATTTTATTGCCGAAATCGCTTTTTCTCGCCGAGATAAACACGTTTTCTGAAATGCCGCTCTCCCGTCACTCTGGTTAAAGTGTTATGAAAAAAAAGGCTGTTGGGGGCTAGGGAGTATCGAGTTGATCATTATACATGAAGAAATAACCAATTTCATCGTTTGGTTTATGTTTTACACGCGTTTTAAATTTTATTGCCGAAATCGCTTTTTCTCGCCGAGATAAGCACGTTTTCTGAAATGCCGCTCTCCCGTCACTCTGGTTAAAGTGTTATGAAAAAAAAGGCTGTTGGGGGCTAGGGAGTATCGAGTTGATCATTATACATGAAGAAATAACCAATTTCATCGTTTGGTTTATGTTTTACACGCGTTTTAAATTTTATTGCCGAAATCGCTTTTTCTCGCCGAGATAAGCACGTTTTCTGAAATGCCGCTCTCCCGTCACTCTGGTTAAAGTGTTATGAAAAAAAAGGCTGTTGGGGGCTAGGGAGTATCGAGTTGATCATTATACATGAAGAAATAACCAATTTCATCGTTTGGTTTATGTTTTACACGCGTTTTAAATTTTATTGCCGAAATCGCTTTTTCTCGCCGAGATAAGCACGTTTTCTGAAATGCCGCTCTCCCGTCACTCTGGTTAAAGTGTTATGAAAAAAAAGGCAGTTGGGGGCTAGGGAGTATCGAGTTGATCATTATACATGAAGAAATAACCAATTTCATCGTTTGGTTTATGTTTTACACGCGTTTTAAATTTTATTGCCGAAATCGCTTTTTCTCGCCGAGATAAGCACGTTTTCTGAAATGGCGCTCTCCCGTCACTCTGGTTAAAGTGTTATGAAAAAAAAGGCTGTTGGGGGCTAGGGAGTATCGAGTTGATCATTATACATGAAGAAATAACCAATTTCATCGTTTGGTTTATGTTTTACACGCGTTTTAAATTTTATTGCCGAAATCGCTTTTTCTCGCCGAGATAAGCACGTTTTCTGAAATGGCGCTCTCCCGTCAGTCTGGTTAAAGTGTTATGAAAAAAAAGGCTGTTGGGGGCTAGGGAGTATCGAGTTGATCATTATACATGAAGAAATAACCAATTTCATCGTTTGGTTTATGTTTTACACGCGTTTTAAATTTTATTGCCGAAATCGCTTTTTCTCGCCGAGATAAGCACGTTTTCTGAAATGGCGCTCTCCCGTCACTCTGGTTAAAGTGTTATGAAAAAAAAGGCTGTTGGGGGCTAGGGAGTATCGAGTTGATCATTATACATGAAGAAATAACCAATTTCATCGTTTGGTTTATGTTTTACACGCGTTTTAAATTTTATTGCCGAAATCGCTTTTTCTCGCCGAGATAAGCACGTTTTCTGAAATGCCGCTCTCCCATCACTCTGGTTAAAGTGTTATGAAAAAAAAGGCTGTTGGGGGCTAGGGAGTATCGAGTTGATCATTATACATGAAGAAATAACCAATTTCATCGTTTGGTTTATGTTTTACACGCGTTTTAAATTTTATTGCCAAAATCGCTTTTTCTCGCCGAGATAAGCACGTTTTCTGAAATGCCGCTCTCCCGTCACTCTGGTTAAAGTGTTATAAAAAAAAAGGCTGTTGGGGGCTAGGGAGTATCGAGTTGATCATTATACATGAAGAAATAACCAATTTCATCGTTTGGTTTATGTTTTACACGCGTTTTAAATTTTATTGCCGAAATCGCTTTTTCTCGCCGAGATAAGCACGTTTTCTGAAATGCCGCTCTCCCGTCACTCTGGTTAAAGTGTTATGAAAAAAAAGGCTGTTGGGGGCTAGGGAGTATCGAGTTGATCATTATACATGAAGAAATAACCAATTTCATCGTTTGGTTTATGTTTTACACGCGTTTTAAATTTTATTGCCGAAATCGCTTTTTCTCGCCGAGATAAGCACGTTTTCTGAAATGCCGCTCTCCCGTCACTCTGGTTAAAGTGTTATGAAAAAAAAGGCTGTTGGGGGCTAGGGAGTATCGAGTTGATCATTATACATGAAGAAATAACCAATTTCATCGTTTGGTTTATGTTTTACACGCGTTTTAAATTTTATTGCCGAAATCGCTTTTTCTCGCCGAGATAAGCACGTTTTCTGAAATGCCGCTCTCCCGTCACTCTGGTTAAAGTGTTATGAAAAAAAAGGCTGTTGGGGGCTAGGGAGTATCGAGTTGATCATTATACATGAAGAAATAACCAATTTCATCGTTTGGTTTATGTTTTACACGCGTTTTAAATTTTATTGCCGAAATCGCTTTTTCTCGCCGAGATAAGCACGTTTTCTGAAATGCCGCTCTCCCGTCACTCTGGTTAAAGTGTTATGAAAAAAAAGGCTGTTGGGGGCTAGGGAGTATCGAGTTGATCATTATACATGAAGAAATAACCAATTTCATCGTTTGGTTTATGTTTTACACGCGTTTTAAATTTTATTGCCGAAATCGCTTTTTCTCGCCGAGATAAGCACGTTTTCTGAAATGCCGCTCTCCCGTCACTCTGGTTAAAGTGTTATGAAAAAAAAGGCTGTTGGGGGCTAGGGAGTATCGAGTTGATCATTATACATGAAGAAATAACCAATTTCATCGTTTGGTTTATGTTTTACACGCGTTTTAAATTTTATTGCCGAAATCGCTTTTTCTCGCCGAGATAAGCACGTTTTCTGAAATGGCGCTCTCCCGTCACTCTGGTTAAAGTGTTATGAAAAAAAAGGCTGTTGGGGGCTAGGGAATATCGAGTTGATCATTATACATGAAGAAATAACCAATTTCATCGTTTGGTTTATGTTTTACACGCGTTTTAAATTTTATTGCCGAAATCGCTTTTTCTCGCCGAGATAAGCACGTTTTCTGAAATGGCGCTCTCCCGTCACTCTGGTTAAAGTGTTATGAAAAAAAAGGCTGTTGGGGGCTAGGGAGTATCGAGTTGATCATTATACATGAAGAAATAACCAATTTCATCGTTTGGTTTATGTTTTACACGCGTTTTAAATTTTATTGCCGAAATCGCTTTTTCTCGCCGAGATAAGCACGTTTTCTGAAATGCCGCTCTCCCGTCACTCTGGTTAAAGTGTTATGAAAAAAAAGGCTGTTGGGGGCTAGGGAGTATCGAGTTGATCATTATACATGAAGAAATAACCAATTTCATCGTTTGGTTTATGTTTTACACGCGTTTTAAATTTTATTGCCGAAATCGCTTTTTCTCGCCGAGATAAGCACGTTTTCTGAAATGCCGCTCTCCCGTCACTCTGGTTAAAGTGTTATAAAAAAAAGGCTGTTGGGGGCTAGGGAGTATCGAGTTGATCATTATACATGAAGAAATAACCAATTTCATCGTTTGGTTTATGTTTTACACGCGTTTTAAATTTTATTGCCGAAATCGCTTTTTCTCGCCGAGATAAGCACGTTTTCTGAAATGCCGCTCTCCCGTCACTCTGGTTAAAGTGTTATGAAAAAAAAGGCTGTTGGGGGCTAGGGAGTATCGAGTTGATCATTATACATGAAGAAATAACCAATTTCATCGTTTGGTTTATGTTTTACACGCGTTTTAAATTTTATTGCCGAAATCGCTTTTTCTCGCCGAGATAAGCACGTTTTCTGAAATGCCGCTCTCCCGTCACTCTGGTTAAAGTGTTATGAAAAAAAAGGCTGTTGGGGGCTAGGGAGTATCGAGTTGATCATTATACATGAAGAAATAACCAATTTCATCGTTTGGTTTATGTTTTACACGCGTTTTAAATTTTATTGCCGAAATCGCTTTTTCTCGCCGAGATAAGCACGTTTTCTGAAATGCCGCTCTCCCGTCACTCTGGTTAAAGTGTTATGAAAAAAAAGGCTGTTGGGGGCTAGGGAGTATCGAGTTGATCATTATACATGAAGAAATAACCAATTTCATCGTTTGGTTTATGTTTTACACGCGTTTTAAATTTTATTGCCGAAATCGCTTTTTCTCGCCGAGATAAGCACGTTTTCTGAAATGCCGCTCTCCCGTCACTCTGGTTAAAGTGTTATGAAAAAAAAGGCTGTTGGGGGCTAGGGAGTATCGAGTTGATCATTATACATGAAGAAATAACCAATTTCATCGTTTGGTTTATGTTTTACACGCGTTTTAAATTTTATTGCCGAAATCGCTTTTTCTCGCCGAGATAAGCACGTTTTCTGAAATGCCGCTCTCCCGTCACTCTGGTTAAAGTGTTATGAAAAAAAAGGCTGTTGGGGGCTAGGGAGTATCGAGTTGATCATTATACATGAAGAAATAACCAATTTCATCGTTTGGTTTATGTTTTACACGCGTTTTAAATTTTATTGCCGAAATCGCTTTTTCTCGCCGAGATAAGCACGTTTTCTGAAATGCCGCTCTCCCGTCACTCTGGTTAAAGTGTTATGAAAAAAAAGGCTGTTGGGGGCTAGGGAGTATCGAGTTGATCATTATACATGAAGAAATAACCAATTTCATCGTTTGGTTTATGTTTTACACGCGTTTTAAATTTTATTGCCGAAATCGCTTTTTCTCGCCGAGATAAGCACGTTTTCTGAAATGCCGCTCTCCCGTCACTCTGGTTAAAGTGTTATGAAAAAAAAGGCTGTTGGGGGCTAGGGAGTATCGAGTTGATCATTATACATGAAGAAATAACCAATTTCATCGTTTGGTTTATGTTTTACACGCGTTTTAAATTTTATTGCCGAAATCGCTTTTTCTCGCCGAGATAAGCACGTTTTCTGAAATGCCGCTCTCCCGTCACTCTGGTTAAAGTGTTATGAAAAAAAAGGCTGTTGGGGGCTAGGGAGTATCGAGTTGATCATTATACATGAAGAAATAACCAATTTCATCGTTTGGTTTATGTTTTACACGCGTTTTAAATTTTATTGCCGAAATCGCTTTTTCTCGCCGAGATAAGCACGTTTTCTGAAATGCCGCTCTCCCGTCACTCTGGTTAAAGTGTTATGAAAAAAAAGGCTGTTGGGGGCTAGGGAGTATCGAGTTGATCATTATACATGAAGAAATAACCAATTTCATCGTTTGGTTTATGTTTTACACGCGTTTTAAATTTTATTGCCGAAATCGCTTTTTCTCGCCGAGATAAGCACGTTTTCTGAAATGCCGCTCTCCCGTCACTCTGGTTAAAGTGTTATGAAAAAAAAGGCTGTTGGGGGCTAGGGAGTATCGAGTTGATCATTATACATGAAGAAATAACCAATTTCATCGTTTGGTTTATGTTTTACACGCGTTTTAAATTTTATTGCCGAAATCGCTTTTTCTCGCCGAGATAAGCACGTTTTCTGAAATGCCGCTCTCCCGTCACTCTGGTTAAAGTGTTATGAAAAAAAAGGCTGTTGGGGGCTAGGGAGTATCGAGTTGATCATTATACATGAAGAAATAACCAATTTCATCGTTTGGTTTATGTTTTACACGCGTTTTAAATTTTATTGCCGAAATCGCTTTTTCTCGCCGAGATAAGCACGTTTTCTGAAATGCCGCTCTCCCGTCACTCTGGTTAAAGTGTTATGAAAAAAAAGGCTGTTGGGGGCTAGGGAGTATCGAGTTGATCATTATACATGAAGAAATAACCAATTTCATCGTTTGGTTTATGTTTTACACGCGTTTTAAATTTTATTGCCGAAATCGCTTTTTCTCGCCGAGATAAGCACGTTTTCTGAAATGCCGCTCTCCCGTCACTCTGGTTAAAGTGTTATGAAAAAAAAGGCTGTTGGGGGCTAGGGAGTATCGAGTTGATCATTATACATGAAGAAATAACCAATTTCATCGTTTGGTTTATGTTTTACACGCGTTTTAAATTTTATTGCCGAAATCGCTTTTTCTCGCCGAGATAAGCACGTTTTCTGAAATGCCGCTCTCCCGTCACTCTGGTTAAAGTGTTATGAAAAAAAAGGCTGTTGGGGGCTAGGGAGTATCGAGTTGATCATTATACATGAAGAAATAACCAATTTCATCGTTTGGTTTATGTTTTACACGCGTTTTAAATTTTATTGCCGAAATCGCTTTTTCTCGCCGAGATAAGCACGTTTTCTGAAATGCCGCTCTCCCGTCACTCTGGTTAAAGTGTTATGAAAAAAAAGGCTGTTGGGGGCTAGGGAGTATCGAGTTGATCATTATACATGAAGAAATAACCAATTTCATCGTTTGGTTTATGTTTTACACGCGTTTTAAATTTTATTGCCGAAATCGCTTTTTCTCGCCGAGATAAGCACGTTTTCTGAAATGCCGCTCTCCCGTCACTCTGGTTAAAGTGTTATGAAAAAAAAGGCTGTTGGGGGCTAGGGAGTATCGAGTTGATCATTATACATGAAGAAATAACCAATTTCATCGTTTGGTTTATGTTTTACACGATGCTGAGCTCCAGCTGGAAGTGTAAAAAGAACCGGGCTGGTTAAAAAAAGAACCGGGCGACCCGGTAAAATTGCTTAGCCGGGGCTCTGGAAGCCTATCACGGCGTGATCTTGTCCAAAAAGCCGCTGCTGAGCTCCAGCTGGAAGTGTAAAAAGAACCGGGCTGGTTAAAAAAAAGAACCGGGCGACCCGGTAAAATTGCTTAGCCGGGGCTCTGGAAGCCTAACACGGCGTGATCTTGTCCAAAAAGCCGCTGCTGAGCTCCAGCTGGAAGTGTAAAAAGAACCGGGCTGGTTAAAAAAAAGAACCGGGCGGCCAGGTAAAATTGCTTAGCCGGGGCTCTGGAAGCCTAACCCGGCGTGATACTGTGCAAAAAGCCGCTGCTGAGCTCCAGCTGGAAGTGTAAAAAAAACCGGGCTGGTTAAAAAAAAGAACCGGGCGACCCTGTAAAATTGCTTAGCCGGGGCTCTGGAAGCCTAACACGGCGTGATCTTGTCCAAAAACCCGCTGCTGAGCTCCAGCTGGAAGTGTAAAAAGAACCGGGCTGGTTAAAAAAAAGAACCGGGCGGGCCGGTAAAATTGCTTAGCCGGGGCTCTGGAAGCCTAACACGGCGTGATCTTGTCCAAAATTCCGCTCGTGAGCTCCAGCTGGAAGTGTAAAAAGAACCGGGCTGGTTCAAAAAAAGAACCGGGCGGCCCGGTAGAATTGCTTAGCCGAGGTCCTGGAAGCCTAACCCGGCGTGATCTTGCGCAAAAAGCCGCTGCTGAGCTCCAGCTGGAAGTGTAAAAAGAACCGGGCTGGTTCAAAAAAAGAACCGGGCGGCCCGGTAAAATTGCTTAGCCGGGGTCCTGGAAGCCTAACGCGGCGTGATCTTGCCCGAAAGTCGGCCTCTATACTTCCATATTAGGTACCAGGCGCTCAGAGCCAACTTGGCAAAAATTTTCTAAGTGCCCACGGCTCTGCGGGGATTGTGCGTCCGACCCGCGCCGGTTCTCCAGCCGGCCTAAAATAACGCAAAACCAGCCTCTCCCCTGGAGCTCACAGCCAAAGGCGAAACTTTTCTAAGTGCCTACGGCTCTGCGGGCTTTTGAGTCCGCCCCGCGCCGGTTCGTCGGTCGGCCTCAAAAAGCGAAAAATCAGCCTCTCTCCCTGGAGCTCGACTCGAGTTGATCATTATACATGAAGAAACAACCAATTTCATCGTTTGGTTTATGTTTTACACGCGTTTTAAATTTTATTGCCGAAATCGCTTTTTCTCGCCGAGATAAGCACGTTTTCTGAAATGCCGCTCTCCCGTCACTCTGGTTAAAGTGTTATGAAAAAAAAGGCTGTTGGGGGCTAGGGAGTATCGAGTTGATCATTATACATGAAGAAATAACCAATTTCATCGTTTGGTTTATGTTTTACACGCGTTTTAAATTTTATTGCCGAAATCGCTTTTTCTCGCCGAGATAAGCACGTTTTCTGAAATGGCGCTCTCCCGTCACTCTGGTTAAAGTGTTATGAAAAAAAAGGCTGTTGGGGGCTAGGGAGTATCGAGTTGATCATTATACATGAAGAAATAACCAATTTCATCGTTTGGTTTATGTTTTACACGCGTTTTAAATTTTATTGCCGAAATCGCTTTTTCTCGCCGAGATAAGCACGTTTTCTGAAATGCCGCTCTCCCGTCACTCTGGTTAAAGTGTTATGAAAAAAAAGGCTGTTGGGGGCTAGGGAGTATCGAGTTGATCATTATACATGAAGAAATAACCAATTTCATCGTTTGGTTTATGTTTTACACGCGTTTTAAATTTTATTGCCGAAATCGCTTTTTCTCGCCGAGATAAGCACGTTTTCTGAAATGCCGCTCTCCCGTCACTCTGGTTAAAGTGTTATAAAAAAAAAGGCTGTTGGGGGCTAGGGAGTATCGAGTTGATCATTATACATGAAGAAATAACCAATTTCATCGTTTGGTTTATGTTTTACACGCGTTTTAAATTTTATTGCCGAAATCGCTTTTTCTCGCCGAGATAAGCACGTTTTCTGAAATGCCGCTCTCCCGTCACTCTGGTTAAAGTGTTATGAAAAAAAAGGCTGTTGGGGGCTAGGGAGTATCGAGTTGATCATTATACATGAAGAAATAACCAATTTCATCGTTTGGTTTATGTTTTACACGCGTTTTAAATTTTATTGCCGAAATCGCTTTTTCTCGCCGAGATAAGCACGTTTTCTGAAATGCCGCTCTCCCGTCACTCTGGTTAAAGTGTTATGAAAAAAAAGGCTGTTGGGGGCTAGGGAGTATCGAGTTGATCATTATACATGAAGAAATAACCAATTTCATCGTTTGGTTTATGTTTTACACGCGTTTTAAATTTTATTGCCGAAATCGCTTTTTCTCGCCGAGATAAGCACGTTTTCTGAAATGCCGCTCTCCCGTCACTCTGGTTAAAGTGTTATGAAAAAAAAGGCTGTTGGGGGCTAGGGAGTATCGAGTTGATCATTATACATGAAGAAATAACCAATTTCATCGTTTGGTTTATGTTTTACACGCGTTTTAAATTTTATTGCCGAAATCGCTTTTTCTCGCCGAGATAAGCACGTTTTCTGAAATGCCGCTCTCCCGTCACTCTGGTTAAAGTGTTATGAAAAAAAAGGCTGTTGGGGGCTAGGGAGTATCGAGTTGATCATTATACATGAAGAAATAACCAATTTCATCGTTTGGTTTATGTTTTACACGCGTTTTAAATTTTATTGCCGAAATCGCTTTTTCTCGCCGAGATAAGCACGTTTTCTGAAATGCCGCTCTCCCGTCACTCTGGTTAAAGTGTTATGAAAAAAAAGGCTGTTGGGGGCTAGGGAGTATCGAGTTGATCATTATACATGAAGAAATAACCAATTTCATCGTTTGGTTTATGTTTTACACGCGTTTTAAATTTTATTGCCGAAATCGCTTTTTCTCGCCGAGATAAGCACGTTTTCTGAAATGCCGCTCTCCCGTCACTCTGGTTAAAGTGTTATGAAAAAAAAGGCTGTTGGGGGCTAGGGAGTATCGAGTTGATCATTATACATGAAGAAATAACCAATTTCATCGTTTGGTTTATGTTTTACACGCGTTTTAAATTTTATTGCCGAAATCGCTTTTTCTCGCCGAGATAAGCACGTTTTCTGAAATGCCGCTCTCCCGTCACTCTGGTTAAAGTGTTATGAAAAAAAAGGCTGTTGGGGGCTAGGGAGTATCGAGTTGATCATTATACATGAAGAAATAACCAATTTCATCGTTTGGTTTATGTTTTACACGATGCTGAGCTCCAGCTGGAAGTGTAAAAAGAACCGGGCTGGTTAAAAAAAGAACCGGGCGACCCGGTAAAATTGCTTAGCCGGGGCTCTGGAAGCCTATCACGGCGTGATCTTGTCCAAAAAGCCGCTGCTGAGCTCCAGCTGGAAGTGTAAAAAGAACCGGGCTGGTTAAAAAAAAGAACCGGGCGACCCGGTAAAATTGCTTAGCCGGGGCTCTGGAAGCCTAACACGGCGTGATCTTGTCCAAAAAGCCGCTGCTGAGCTCCAGCTGGAAGTGTAAAAAGAACCGGGCTGGTTAAAAAAAAGAACCGGACGGCCCGGTAAAATTGCTTAGCCGGGGCTCTGGAAGCCTAACCCGGCGTGATACTGTGCAAAAAGCCGCTGCTGAGCTCCAGCTGGAAGTGTAAAAAAAACCGGGCTGGTTAAAAAAAAGAACCGGGCGACCCTGTAAAATTGCTTAGCCGGGGCTCTGGAAGCCTAACACGGCGTGATCTTGTCCAAAAACCCGCTGCTGAGCTCCAGCTGGAAGTGTAAAAAGAACCGGGCTGGTTAAAAAAAAGAACCGGGCGGGCCGGTAAAATTGCTTAGCCGGGGCTCTGGAAGCCTAACACGGCGTGATCTTGTCCAAAATTCCGCTCGTGAGCTCCAGCTGGAAGTGTAAAAAGAACCGGGCTGGTTCAAAAAAAGAACCGGGCGGCCCGGTAGAATTGCTTAGCCGAGGTCCTGGAAGCCTAACCCGGCGTGATCTTGCGCAAAAAGCCGCTGCTGAGCTCCAGCTGGAAGTGTAAAAAGAACCGGGCTGGTTCAAAAAAAGAACCGGGCGGCCCGGTAAAATTGCTTAGCCGGGGTCCTGGAAGCCTAACGCGGCGTGATCTTGCCCGAAAGTCGGCCTCTATACTTCCATATTAGGTACCAGGCGCTCAGAGCCAACTTGGCAAAAATTTTCTAAGTGCCCACGGCTCTGCGGGGATTGTGCGTCCGACCCGCGCCGGTTCTCCAGCCGGCCTAAAATAACGCAAAACCAGCCTCTCCCCTGGAGCTCACAGCCAAAGGCGAAACTTTTCTAAGTGCCTACGGCTCTGCGGGCTTTTGAGTCCGCCCCGCGCCGGTTCGTCGGTCGGCCTCAAAAAGCGAAAAATCAGCCTCTCTCCCTGGAGCTCGACTCGAGTTGATCATTATACATGAAGAAACAACCAATTTCATCGTTTGGTTTATGTTTTACACGCGTTTTAAATTTTATTGCCGAAATCGCTTTTTCTCGCCGAGATAAGCACGTTTTCTGAAATGCCGCTCTCCCGTCACTCTGGTTAAAGTGTTATGAAAAAAAAGGCTGTTGGGGGCTAGGGAGTATCGAGTTGATCATTATACATGAAGAAATAACCAATTTCATCGTTTGGTTTATGTTTTACACGCGTTTTAAATTTTATTGCCGAAATCGCTTTTTCTCGCCGAGATAAGCACGTTTTCTGAAATGCCGCTCTCCCGTCACTCTGGTTAAAGTGTTATGAAAAAAAAAAGGCTGTTGGGGGCTAGGGAGTATCGAGTTGATCATTATACATGAAGAAATAACCAATTTCATCGTTTGGTTTATGTTTTACACGCGTTTTAAATTTTATTGCCGAAATCGCTTTTTCTCGCCGAGATAAGCACGTTTTCTGAAATGCCGCTCTCCCGTCACTCTGGTTAAAGTGTTATGAAAAAAAAGGCTGTTGGGGGCTAGGGAGTATCGAGTTGATCATTATACATGAAGAAATAACCAATTTCATCGTTTGGTTTATGTTTTACACGCGTTTTAAATTTTATTGCCGAAATCGCTTTTTCTCGCCGAGATAAGCACGTTTTCTGAAATGCCGCTCTCCCGTCACTCTGGTTAAAGTGTTATGAAAAAAAAGGCTGTTGGGGGCTAGGGAGTATCGAGTTGATCATTATACATGAAGAAATAACCAATTTCATCGTTTGGTTTATGTTTTACACGCGTTTTAAATTTTATTGCCGAAATCGCTTTTTCTCGCCGAGATAAGCACGTTTTCTGAAATGCCGCTCTCCCGTCACTCTGGTTAAAGTGTTATGAAAAAAAAGGCTGTTGGGGGCTAGGGAGTATCGAGTTGATCATTATACATGAAGAAATAACCAATTTCATCGTTTGGTTTATGTTTTACACGCGTTTTAAATTTTATTGCCGAAATCGCTTTTTCTCGCCGAGATAAGCACGTTTTCTGAAATGCCGCTCTCCCGTCACTCTGGTTAAAGTGTTATGAAAAAAAAGGCTGTTGGGGGCTAGGGAGTATCGAGTTGATCATTATACATGAAGAAAGAACCAATTTCATCGTTTGGTTTATGTTTTACACGCGTTTTAAATTTTATTGCCGAAATCGCTTTTTCTTGCCGAGATAAGCACGTTTTCTGAAATGCCGCTCTCCCGTCACTCTGGTTAAAGTGTTATGAAAAAAAAGGCTGTTGGGGGCTAGGGAGTATCGAGTTGATCATTATACATGAAGAAATAACCAATTTCATCGTTTGGTTTATGTTTTACACGCGTTTTAAATTTTATTGCCGAAATCGCTTTTTCTCGCCGAGATAAGCACGTTTTCTGAAATGCCGCTCTCCCGTCACTCTGGTTAAAGTGTTATGAAAAAAAAGGCTGTTGGGGGCTAGGGAGTATCGAGTTGATCATTATACATGAAGAAATAACCAATTTCATCGTTTGGTTTATGTTTTACACGCGTTTTAAATTTTATTGCCGAAATCGCTTTTTCTCGCCGAGATAAGCACGTTTTCTGAAATGCCGCTCTCCCGTCACTCTGGTTAAAGTGTTATGAAAAAAAAGGCTGTTGGGGGCTAGGGAGTATCGAGTTGATCATTATACATGAAGAAATTACCAATTTCATCGTTTGGTTTATGTTTTACACGCGTTTTAAATTTTATTGCCGAAATCGCTTTTTCTCGCCGAGATAAGCACGTTTTCTGAAATGCCGCTCTCCCGTCACTCTGGTTAAAGTGTTATGAAAAAAAAGGCTGTTGGGGGCTAGGGAGTATCGAGTTGATCATTATACATGAAGAAATAACCAATTTCATCGTTTGGTTTATGTTTTACACGCGTTTTAAATTTTATTGCCGAAATCGCTTTTTCTCGCCGAGATAAGCACGTTTTCTGTAATGCCGCTCTCCCGTCACTCTGGTTAAAGTGTTATGAAAAAAAAGGCTGTTGGGGGCTAGGGAGTATCGAGTTGATCATTATACATGAAGAAATAACCAATTTCATCGTTTGGTTTATGTTTTACACGCGTTTTAAATTTTATTGCCGAAATCGCTTTTTCTCGCCGAGATAAGCACGTTTTCTGAAATGCCGCTCTCCCGTCACTCTGGTTAAAGTGTTATGAAAAAAAAAAGGCTGTTGGGGGCTAGGGAGTATCGAGTTGATCATTATACATGAAGAAATAACCAATTTCATCGTTTGGTTTATGTTTTACACGCGTTTTAAATTTTATTGCCGAAATCGCTTTTTCTCGCCGAGATAAGCACGTTTTCTGAAATGCCGCTCTCCCGTCACTCTGGTTAAAGTGTTATGAAAAAAAAGGCTGTTGGGGGCTAGGGAGTATCGAGTTGATCATTATACATGAAGAAATAACCAATTTCATCGTTTGGTTTATGTTTTACACGCGTTTTAAATTTTATTGCCGAAATCGCTTTTTCTCGCCGAGATAAGCACGTTTTCTGAAATGCCGCTCTCCCGTCACTCTGGTTAAAGTGTTATGAAAAAAAAGGCTGTTGGGGGCTAGGGAGTATCGAGTTGATCATTATACATGAAGAAATAACCAATTTCATCGTTTGGTTTATGTTTTACACGCGTTTTAAATTTTATTGCCGAAATCGCTTTTTCTCGCCGAGATAAGCACGTTTTCTGAAATGCCGCTCTCCCGTCACTCTGGTTAAAGTGTTATGAAAAAAAAAGGCTGTTGGGGGCTAGGGAGTATCGAGTTGATCATTATACATGAAGAAATAACCAATTTCATCGTTTGGTTTATGTTTTACACGCGTTTTAAATTTTATTGCCGAAATCGCTTTTTCTCGCCGAGATAAGCACGTTTTCTGAAATGCCGCTCTCCCGTCACTCTGGTTAAAGTGTTATGAAAAAAAAGGCTGTTGGGGGCTAGGGAGTATCGAGTTGATCATTATACATGAAGAAATAACCAATTTCATCGTTTGGTTTATGTTTTACACGCGTTTTAAATTTTATTGCCGAAATCGCTTTTTCTCGCCGAGATAAGCACGTTTTCTGAAATGCCGCTCTCCCGTCACTCTGGTTAAAGTGTTATGAAAAAAAAGGCTGTTGGGGGCTAGGGAGTATCGAGTTGATCATTATACATGAAGAAATAACCAATTTCATCGTTTGGTTTATGTTTTACACGCGTTTTAAATTTTATTGCCGAAATCGCTTTTTCTCGCCGAGATAAGCACGTTTTCTGAAATGTCGCTCTCCCGTCACTCTGGTTAAAGTGTTATGAAAAAAAAGGCTGTTGGGGGCTAGGGAGTATCGAGTTGATCATTATACATGAAGAAATAACCAATTTCATCGTTTGGTTTATGTTTTACACGCGTTTTAAATTTTATTGCCGAAATCGCTTTTTCTCGCCGAGATAAGCACGTTTTCTGAAATGCCGCTCTCCCGTCACTCTGGTTAAAGTGTTATGAAAAAAAAGGCTGTTGGGGGCTAGGGAGTATCGAGTTGATCATTATACATGAAGAAATAACCAATTTCATCGTTTGGTTTATGTTTTACACGCGTTTTAAATTTTATTGCCGAAATCGCTTTTTCTCGCCGAGATAAGCACGTTTTCTGAAATGCCGCTCTCCCGTCACTCTGGTTAAAGTGTTATGAAAAAAAAGGCTGTTGGGGGCTAGGGAGTATCGAGTTGATCATTATACATGAAGAAATAACCAATTTCATCGTTTGGTTTATGTTTTACACGCGTTTTAAATTTTATTGCCGAAATCGCTTTTTCTCGCCGAGATAAGCACATTTTCTGAAATGCCGCTCTCCCGTCACTCTGGTTAAAGTGTTATGAAAAAAAAGGCTGTTGGGGGCTAGGGAGTATCGAGTTGATCATTATAGATGAAGAAATAACCAATTTCATCGTTTGGTTTATGTTTTACACGCGTTTTAAATTTTATTGCCGAAATCGCTTTTTCTCGCCGAGATAAGCACGTTTTCTGAAATGCCGCTCTCCCGTCACTCTGGTTAAAGTGTTATGAAAAAAAAGGCTGTTGGGGGCTAGGGAGTATCGAGTTGATCATTATACATGAAGAAATAACCAATTTCATCGTTTGGTTTATGTTTTACACGCGTTTTAAATTTTATTGCCGAAATCGCTTTTTCTCGCCGAGATAAGCACGTTTTCTGAAATGCCGCTCTCCCGTCACTCTGGTTAAAGTGTTATGAAAAAAAAGGCTGTTGGGGGCTAGGGAGTATCGAGTTGATCATTATACATGAAGAAATAACCAATTTCATCGTTTGGTTTATGTTTTACACGCGTTTTAAATTTTATTGCCGAAATCGCTTTTTCTCGCCGAGATAAGCACGTTTTCTGAAATGCCGCTCTCCCGTCACTCTGGTTAAAGTGTTATGAAAAAAAAGGCTGTTGGGGGCTAGGGAGTATCGAGTTGATCATTATACATGAAGAAATAACCAATTTCATCGTTTGATTTATGTTTTACACGCCTTTTAAATTTTATTGCCGAAATCGCTTTTTCTCGCCGAGATAAGCACGTTTTCTGAAATGCCGCTCTCCCGTCACTCTGGTTAAAGTGTTATGAAAAAAAAGGCTGTTGGGGGCTAGGGAGTATCGAGTTGATCATTATACATGAAGAAATAACCAATTTCATCGTTTGGTTTATGTTTTACACGATGCTGAGCTCCAGCTGGAAGTGTAAAAAGAACCGGGCTGGTTAAAAAAAGAACCGGGCGACCCGGTAAAATTGCTTAGCCGGGGCTCTGGAAGCCTAACACGGCCTGATCTTGTCCAAAAAGCCGCTGCTGAGCTCCAGCTGGAAGTGTAAAAAGAACTGGGCTGGTTAAAAAAAAGAACCGGGCGACCCGGTAAAATTGCTTAGCCGGGGCTCTGGAAGCCTAACACGGCGTGATCTTGTCCAAAAAGCCGCTGCTGAGCTCCAGCTGGAAGTGTAAAAAGAACCGGGCTGGTTAAAAAAAAAGAACCGGGCGGCCCGGTAAAATTGCTTAGCCGGGGCTCTGGAAGCCTAACCCGGCGTGATACTGTGCAAAAAGCCGCTGCTGAGCTCCAGCTGGAAGTGTAAAAAAAAACGGGCTGGTTAAAAAAAAGAACCGGGCGACCCTGTAAAATTGCTTAGCCGGGGCTCTGGAAGCCTAACACGGCGTGATCTTGTCCAAAAAGCCGCTCGTGAGCTCCAGCGTGAAGTGTAAAAAGAACCGGGCTGGTTCAAAAAAAGAACCGGGCGGCCCGGTAGAATTGCTTAGCCGAGGTCCTGGAAGCCTAACCCGGCGTGATCTTGCGCAAAAAGCCGCTGCTGAGCTCCAGCTGGAAGTGTAAAAAGAACCGGGCTGGTTCAAAAAAAGAACCGGGCGGCCCGGTAAAATTGCTTAGCCGGGGTCCTGGAAGCCTAACGCGGCGTGATCTTGCCCGAAAGTCGGCCTCTATACTTCCATATTAGGTACCAGGCGCTCAGAGCCAACTTGGCAAAAATTTTCTAAGTGCCCACGGCTCTGCGGGGATTGTGCGTCCGACCCGCGCCGGTTCTCCAGCCGGCCTAAAATAACGCAAAACCAGCCTCTCCCCCTGGAGCTCACAGCCAAAGGCGAAACTTTTCTAAGTGCCTACGGCTCTGCGGGCTTTTGAGTCCGCCCAGCGCCGGTTCGTCGGTCGGCCTCAAAAAGCGAAAAATCAGCCTCTCTCCCTGGAGCTCGACTCGAGTTGATCATTATACATGAAGAAATAACCAATTTCATCGTTTGGTTTATGTTTTACACGCGTTTTAAATTTTATTGCCGAAATCGCTTTTTCTCGCCGAGATAAGCACGTTTTCTGAAATGCCGCTCTCCCGTCACTCTGGTTAAAGTGTTATGAAAAAAAAGGCTGTTGGGGGCTAGGGAGTATCGAGTTGATCATTATACATGAAGAAATAACCAATTTCATCGTTTGGTTTATGTTTTACACGCGTTTTAAATTTTATTGCCGAAATCGCTTTTTCTCGCCGAGATAAGCACGTTTTCTGAAATGCCGCTCTCCCGTCACTCTGGTTAAAGTGTTATGAAAAAAAAGGCTGTTGGGGGCTAGGGAGTATCGAGTTGATCATTATACATGAAGAAATAACCAATTTCATCGTTTGGTTTATGTTTTACACGCGTTTTAAATTTTATTGCCGAAATCGCTTTTTCTCGCCGAGATAAGCACGTTTTCTGAAATGCCGCTCTCCCGTCACTCTGGTTAAAGTGTTATGAAAAAAAAGGCTGTTGGGGGCTAGGGAGTATCGAGTTGATCATTATACATGAAGAAATAACCAATTTCATCGTTTGGTTTATGTTTTACACGCGTTTTAAATTTTATTGCCGAAATCGCTTTTTCTCGCCGAGATAAGCACGTTTTCTGAAATGCCGCTCTCCCGTCACTCTGGTTAAAGTGTTATGAAAAAAAAGGCTGTTGGGGGCTAGGGAGTATCGAGTTGATCATTATACATGAAGAAATAACCAATTTCATCGTTTGGTTTATGTTTTACACGCGTTTTAAATTTTATTGCCGAAATCGCTTTTTCTCGCCGAGATAAGCACGTTTTCTGAAATGCCGCTCTCCCGTCACTCTGGTTAAAGTGTTATGAAAAAAAAGGCTGTTGGGGGCTAGGGAGTATCGAGTTGATCATTATACATGAAGAAATAACCAATTTCATCGTTTGGTTTATGTTTTACACGCGTTTTAAATTTTATTGCCGAAATCGCTTTTTCTCGCCGAGATAAGCACGTTTTCTGAAATGCCGCTCTCCCGTCACTCTGGTTAAAGTGTTATGAAAAAAAAGGCTGTTGGGGGCTAGGGAGTATCGAGTTGATCATTATACATGAAGAAATAACCAATTTCATCGT
>NW_028232349.1:32500-46170 GCF_054491065.1 Syngnathus leptorhynchus | reverse complement strand
GAGGGGTGCTGGAGCTCCACACTTTCCATAGGCAGGGAGGGTGCTGGAGCTCCACACTTCCATAGGCAGGGAGGGTGCTGGAGCTCCACACTTCCATAGGCAGGGAGGGTGCTGGAGCTCCACACTTCCATAGGCAGGGAGGGTGCTGGAGCTCCACACTTCCATAGGCAGGGAGGGTGCTGGAGCTCCACACTTCCATAGGCAGGGAGGGTGCTGGGCACATCCACACTTCCAGCCACGGAGCATGCTGGCACTTCCACCTTGCTTGCTAAGTCGGCGTGATCTTGCCCAAAAAGTCCCTCCTCACCTCCAGCTGGAAGTGGAAAAAAATCCTCCACCTGCTTGGCCGAGGTTCTGGAAGCCAGCAGCTCGCAGAATGTTGCCAAAGTTTCACTGGAAGGAAAAGAAAAGAGAAGACCGAGTGCGCATTTCACCTACCGCCGAATGTCCACAAGAGGGAAGTGTCACTCCGTCGCAGAATCTGCGCCGACGCACTCGGCACCCTTCGAATTTATGGTGCCGGTGCGGGTGTTCTGGGTGCAAAAAAGGCCGCCCAAGTGGTAGAAAAAAATCAGACTTCGTCTCTTAGGTCGAAATTAATGCCAAGTTTTGAAATGCGCTGGCAGGGGTGGACCAGGGCCCGTTAGAAGTGCTTAGGCGAGGTCCTGGAAGCCTAACCCGGCGTGATCTTGTGCAAAAAGCCGCTGCTGAGCTCCAGCTGGAAGTGTAAAAAGAACCGGGCTGGATCAAAAAAAGAACCGGGCGGGCCCGTTAAAATTGCTTAGCCGAGGTCCTGGAACCCTAACCCGGCGTGATCTTGTGCAAAAAGCCGCTGCTGAGCTCCAGCTGGAAGTGTAAAAAGAACCGGGCTGGTTCAAAAAAAGAACCGGGCGACCCGTTAGAAGTGCTTAGCCGAGGTCCTGGAAGCCTAACCCGGCGTGATCTTGTGCAAAAAGCCGCTGCTGAGCTCCAGCTGGAAGTGGAAAAAGAACCGGGCTGGATCAAAAAAAGAACCGGGCTGGATCAAAAAAGAACCGGGCGGCCCGTTAAAATTGCTTAGCCGAGGTCCTGGAAGCCTAACACGGCGTGATCTTGTGCAAAAAACCGCTCCCGAGCTCCAGCTGGAAGTGTAAAAAGAACCGGGCTGGATAAAAAAAGAACCGGGCTGGATCAAAAAAGAACCGGGCGACCCGTTAAAATTGCTTAGCCGAGGTCCTGGAAGCCTAACCCGGCGTGATCTTGTGCAAAAAAGCCGCTGCTGAGCTCCAGCTGGAAGTGGAAAAAGAACCGGGCTGGATCAAAAAAGAACCGGGGCTGGATCAAAAAAGAACCGGGCGGCCCGTTAAAATTGCTTAGCCGAGGTCCTGGAAGCCTAACACGGCGTGATCTTGTGCAAAAAACCGCTCCCGAGCTCCAGCTGGAAGTGTAAAAAGAACCGGGCTGGATAAAAAAAGAACCGGGCTGGATCAAAAAAGAACCGGGCGACCCGTTAAAATTGCTTAGCCGAGGTCCTGGAAGCCTAACACGGCGTGATCTTGTGCAAAAAGCCGCTCCCGAGCTCCAGCTGGAAGTGTAAAAAGAACCGGGCTGGATAAAAAAGAACCGGGCTGGATCAAAAAAGAACCGGGCGACCCGTTAAAATTGCTTAGCCGAGGTCCTGGAAGCCTAACCCGGCGTGATCTTGTGCAAATAGCCGCTGCCGAGCTCCAGCTGGAAGTGTGAAAAGAACCGGGCTGGATAAAAAAAAGAACCGGGCTGGATCAAAAAAGAACCGGGCGACCCGTTAAAATTGCTTAGCCGAGGTCCTGGAAGCCTAACACGGCGTGATCTTGTGCAAAAAACCGCTCCCGAGCTCCAGCTGGAAGTGTAAAAAGAACCGGGCTGGATAAAAAAAGAACCGGGCTGGATCAAAAAAGAACCGGGCGACCCGTTAAAATTGCTTAGCCGAGGTCCTGGAAGCCTAACCCGGCGTGATCTTGTGCAAAAAGCCGCTCCCGAGCTCCAGCTGGAAGTGTAAAAAGAACCGGGCTGGATAAAAAAAGAACCGGGCTGGATCAAAAAAGAACCGGGCGACCCGTTAAAATTGCTTAGCCGAGGTCCTGGAAGCCTAACACGGCGTGTTCTTGTGCAAAAAGCCGCTCCCAAGCTCCAGCTGGAAGTGTAAAAAGAACCGGGCTGGATAAAAAAAAGAACCGGGCTGGATCAAAAAAGAACCGGGCGACCCGTTAAAATTGCTTAGCCGAGGTCCTGGAAGCCTAACACGGCGTGATCTTGTGCAAAAAGCCGCTCCCGAGCTCCAGCTGGAAGTGTAAAAAGAACCGGGCTGGATAAAAAAAGAACCGGGCTGGATAAAAAAAAGAACCGGGCGACCCGTTAAAATTGCTTAGCCGAGGTCCTGGAAGCCTAACACGGCGTGTTCTTGTGCAAAAAGCCGCTCCCGAGCTCCAGCTGGAAGTGTAAAAAGAACCAGGCTGGATAAAAAAAAGAACCGGGCTGGATCAAAAAAGAACCGGGCGACCCGTTAAAATTGCTTAGCCGAGGTCCTGGAAGCCTAACACGGCGTGATCTTGTGCAAAAAGCCGCTCCCGAGCTCCAGCTGGAAGTGTAAAAAGAACCGGGCTGGATAAAAAAAGAACCGGGCTGGATAAAAAAAAGAACCGGGCGACCCGTTAAAATTGCTTAGCCGAGGTCCTGGAAGCCTAACACGGCGTGTTCTTGTGCAAAAAGCCGCTCCCGAGCTCCAGCTGGAAGTGTAAAAAGAACCAGGCTGGATAAAAAAAAGAACCGGGCTGGATCAAAAAAGAACCGGGCGACCCGTTAAAATTGCTTAGCCGAGGTCCTGGAAGCCTAACACGGCGTGATCTTGTGCAAAAAGCCGCTCCCGAGCTCCAGCTGGAAGTGTAAAAAGAACCGGGCTGGATAAAAAAAGAACCGGGCTGGATAAAAAAAAGAACCGGGCGACCCGTTAAAATTGCTTAGCCGAGGTCCTGGAAGCCTAACACGGCGTGATCTTGTGCAAAAAGCCGCTCCCGAGCTCCAGCTGGAAGTGTAAAAAGAACCAGGCTGGATAAAAAAAAGAACCGGGCTGGATCAAAAAAGAACCGGGCGACCCGTTAAAATTGCTTAGCCGAGGTCCTGGAAGCCTAACACGGCGTGTTCTTGTGCAAAAAGCCGCTCCCGAGCTCCAGCTGGAAGTGTAAAAAGAACCAGGCTGGATAAAAAAAAGAACCGGGCTGGTTCAAAAAAGAACCGGGCAACCCGTTAAAATTGCTTAGCCGAGGTCCTGGAAGCCTAACACGGCGTGTTCTTGTGCAAAAAGCCGCTCCCGAGCTCCAGCTGGAAGTGTAAAAAGAACCAGGCTGGATAAAAAAAAGAACCGGGCTGGATCAAAAAAGAACCGGGCGACCCGTTAAAATTGCTTAGCCGAGGTCCTGGAAGCCTAACACGGCGTGTTCTTGTGCAAAAAGCCGCTCCCGAGCTCCAGCTGGAAGTGTAAAAAGAACCAGGCTGGATAAAAAAAAGAACCGGGCTGGTTCAAAAAAGAACCGGGCAACCCGTTAAAATTGCTTAGCCGAGGTCCTGGAAGCCTAACACGGCGTGATCTTGTGCAAAAAGCCGCTCCCGAGCTCCAGCTGGAAGTGTAAAAAGAACCGGGCTGGATAAAAAAAGAACCGGGCTGGATAAAAAAAAAGAACCGGGCGACCCGTTAAAATTGCTTAGCCGAGGTCCTGGAAGCCTAACACGGCGTGATCTTGTGCAAAAAGCCGCTCCCGAGCTCCAGCTGGAAGTGTAAAAAGAACCAGGCTGGATAAAAAAAAGAACCGGGCTGGATCAAAAAAGAACCGGGCGACCCGTTAAAATTGCTTAGCCGAGGTCCTGGAAGCCTAACACGGCGTGATCTTGTGCAAAAAGCCGCTCCCGAGCTCCAGCTGGAAGTGTAAAAAGAACCAGGCTGGATAAAAAAAAGAACCGGGCTGGATCAAAAAAGAACCGGGCGACCCGTTAAAATTGCTTAGCCGAGGTCCTGGAAGCCTAACACGGCGTGTTCTTGTGCAAAAAGCCGCTCCCGAGCTCCAGCTGGAAGTGTAAAAAGAACCAGGCTGGATAAAAAAAAGAACCGGGCTGGATCAAAAAAGAACCGGGCGACCCGTTAAAATTGCTTAGCCGAGGTCCTGGAAGCCTAACACGGCGTGTTCTTGTGCAAAAAGCCGCTCCCGAGCTCCAGCTGGAAGTGTAAAAAGAACCAGGCTGGATAAAAAAAAGAACCGGGCTGGATCAAAAAAGAACCGGGCGACCCGTTAAAATTGCTTAGCTGAGGTCCTGGAAGCCTAACACGGCGTGATCTTGTGCAAAAAGCCGCTCCCGAGCTCCAGCTGGAAGTGTAAAAAGAACCGGGCTGGATAAAAAAAAAGAACCGGGCTGGTTCAAAAAAGAACCGGGCAACCCGTTAAAATTGCTTAGCCGAGGTCCTGGAAGCCTAACCCGGCGTGATCTTGCCCGAAAGTCGGCCTCTATACTTCCATTTTAGGTACCAGGGGCTATTAGTGTACTTGGTCCCACTAGTCAGTGTACTCATCCAGTTACCCCCCGTTTTCCAAAACACCATCGGCACGTATAAGGGGGGGACTCTTGAGAGAGATGAGGTATATGGCAGCGCAACACCAATCCGCTCCGCGCTGGTTCCCATGTCGGCTACGGATGAATAAAACCAGCCTGTCCCCCCTGGAGCTCACGAGACACGGAATTTTTTCTAAGTGCCAACGGCTCTTCCGAGCAAACGTGTCCGCTCCGGCTGGTTCCCCCGTCGGCCTCGAATGACGAAAAATGCCGGTCTCCGCCCGGAGCTCATGACAAACGAAAAATTTTCTAAGTGCCAACGGCACTAGCGAGCGAATGTGTCCGCTCGGCGCTGGTTCCCGGGTCGAACCCGGAAGACGAAAAACGCCGCTCTCCGCCCGGAGCTCATGACAAACGAAAAATTTTCTAAGTGCCAACGGCACTAGCGAGCGAATGTGTCCGCTCGGCGCTGGTTCCCGGGTCGAACCCGGAAGACGAAAAACGCCGCTCTCCGCCCGGAGCTCATGACAAACGAAAAATTTTCTAAGTGCCAACGGCACTAGCGAGCGAATGTGTCCGCTCGGCGCTGGTTCCCGGGTCGAACCCGGAAGACGAAAAACGCCGCTCTCCGCCCGGAGCTCATGACAAACGAAACATTTTCTAAGTGCCAACGGCACTAGCGAGCGAATGTGTCCGCTCGGCGCTGGTTCCCGGGTCGAACCCGGAAGACGAAAAACGCCGCTCTCCGCCCGGAGCTCATGACAAACGAAAAATTTTCTAAGTGCCAACGGCACTTGCGAGCGAATGTGTCCGCTCGGCGCTGGTTCCCGGGTCGGACCCGGAAGACGAAAAACGCCGGTCTCCGCCCGGAGCTCATGACAAACGAAAAATTTTCTAAGTGCCAACGGCACTAGCGAGCGAATGTGTCCGCTCGGCGCTGGTTCCCGGGTCGGACCCGGAAGACGAAAAACGCCGGTCCTCGCCTGGAGGTCCCAGCAAAATCGGCGAAAAAACGACTAAGTGTCAACTTTCGAAAAAACGACTAAGTGCCCACGGCTCTGCGGGGCTTGTGAGTCCGCCCCGCGCCGGTTCGGTGGTCGGCCTCAAAAAGCAAAAAATCAGCCTCTCTCCCTGGAGCTCACCTCGAGGTACCAGGGGGTGAGGTACCCGGGCTAAGGTGCAGTACCTTTTTTGGTCTTCAGGTGCGCCAGAGTACAATGAAATGGTCCCAGTAGTCAGTGTACTCATCGACTTTCCCCCCGTTTTCCAAAGCACCTCGTTTACGAGTATGGAGGAGATGGTGCTGGTCTCCCCACGGCGTCGGACACGCCGTCCTCGACAGCACAAGGTCGGATAGAAGACCTGGAAAGCGCCGTGGCACGCGCTGGAGGTGGGCACTTTGGCGAAAAAACGACTAAGTGTCAACTTTCGAAAAAACGACTAAGTGTCAACTTTCGAAAAAACGGCTAAGTGTCAACTTTCGAAAAAACGACTAAGTGTCACCTCTCTGAAAAAATGGCAAAGTGTCGCCTCTCTGAAATTTTTCTAAGTGCCCACGGCTCTGCGGGCTCGTGCATCCGAGCCGCGCCGGTTCTGCAACCGGCCTAGAATGACGAAAAATAACGGTCTCCTCCTGGAGCTCACAGCCAATTGTGGCGAAAAAGTGGCAAAGTGCCCACGGCCCTGCCGAGCTTTGGCGTCCGCTCAGCGCCGGTGCCGCAGTCGGCCTCGAATGACGAAAAATGACGGTCTCCTCCTGGAGCTCACAGCCAACTTGGCAAAAAGTTTCTAAGTGCCCACGGCCCTGCCGAGCTTTGGCGTCCGCCCAGCGCCGGTTCCGCAGTCGGCCTCGAATGACGAAAAATAACGGTCTCCTCCTGGAGCTCACAGCCAACTTGGCAAAAAGTTTCTAAGTGCCCACGGCCCTGCCGAGCTTTGGCGTCCGCTCAGCGCCGGTGCCGCAGTCGGCCTCGAATGACGAAAAATGACGGTCTCCTCCTGGAGCTCACAGCCAACTTGGCAAAAAGTTTCTAAGTGCCCACGGCCCTGCCGAGCTTTGGCGTCCGCCCAGCGCCGGTTCCGCAGTCGGCCTCGAATGACGAAAAATAACGGTCTCCTCCTGGAGCTCACAGCCAACTTGGCAAAAAGTTTCTAAGTGCCCACGGCCCTGCCGAGCTTTGGCGTCCGCTCAGCGCCGGTGCCGCAGTCGGCCTCGAATGACGAAAAATGACGGTCTCCTCCTGGAGCTCACAGCCAACTTGGCAAAAAGTTTCTAAGTGCCCACGGCCCTGCCGAGCTTTGGCGTCCGCCCAGCGCCGGTTCCGCAGTCGGCCTCGAATGACGAAAAATAACGGTCTCCTCCTGGAGCTCACAGCCAACTTGGCAAAAAGTTTCTAAGTGCCCACGGCCCTGCCGAGCTTTGGCGTCCGCTCAGCGCCGGTGCCGCAGTCGGCCTCGAATGACGAAAAATGACGGTCTCCTCCTGGAGCTCACAGCCAACTTGGCAAAAAGTTTCTAAGTGCCCACGGCCCTGCCGAGCTTTGGCGTCCGCCCAGCGCCGGTTCCGCAGTCGGCCTCGAATGACGAAAAATAACGGTCTCCTCCTGGAGCTCACAGCCAACTTGGCAAAAAGTTTCTAAGTGCCCACGGCCCTGCCGAGCTTTGGCGTCCGCCCAGCGCCGGTTCCGCAGTCGGCCTCGAATGACGAAAAATAACGGTCTCCTCCTGGAGCTCACAGCCAACTTGGCAAAAAGTTTCTAAGTGCCCACGGCCCTGCCGAGCTTTGGCGTCCGCCCAGCGCCGGTTCCGCAGTCGGCCTCGAATGACGAAAAATAACGGTCTCCTCCTGGAGCTCACAGCCAACTTGGCAAAAAGTTTCTAAGTGCCCACGGCCCTGCCGAGCTTTGGCGTCCGCTCAGCGCCGGTTCCGCAGTCGGCCTCGAATGACGAAAAATGACGGTCTCCTCCTGGAGCTCACAGCCAACTTGGCAAAAAGTTTCTAAGTGCCCACGGCCCTGCCGAGCTTTGGCGTCCGCCCAGCGCCGGTTCCGCAGTCGGCCTCGAATGACGAAAAATAACGGTCTCCTCCTGGAGCTCACAGCCAACTTGGCAAAAAGTTTCTAAGTGCCCACGGCCCTGCCGAGCTTTGGCGTCCGCTCAGCGCCGGTGCCGCAGTCGGCCTCGAATGACGAAAAATGACGGTCTCCTCCTGGAGCTCACAGCCAACTTGGCAAAAAGTTTCTAAGTGCCCACGGCCCTGCCGAGCTTTGGCGTCCGCCCAGCGCCGGTTCCGCAGTCGGCCTCGAATGACGAAAAATAACGGTCTCCTCCTGGAGCTCACAGCCAACTTGGCAAAAAGTTTCTAAGTGCCCACGGCCCTGCCGAGCTTTGGCGTCCGCCCAGCGCCGGTTCCGCAGTCGGCCTCGAATGACGAAAAATAACGGTCTCCTCCTGGAGCTCACAGCCAACTTGGCAAAAAGTTTCTAAGTGCCCACGGCCCTGCCGAGCTTTGGCGTCCGCCCAGCGCCGGTTCCGCAGTCGGCCTCGAATGACGAAAAATAACGGTCTCCTCCTGGAGCTCACAGCCAACTTGGCAAAAAGTTTCTAAGTGCCCACGGCCCTGCCGAGCTTTGGCGTCCGCTCAGCGCCGGTTCCGCAGTCGGCCTCGAATGACGAAAAATGACGGTCTCCTCCTGGAGCTCACAGCCAACTTGGCAAAAAGTTTCTAAGTGCCCACGGCCCTGCCGAGCTTTGGCGTCCGCCCAGCGCCGGTTCCGCAGTCGGCCTCGAATGACGAAAAATAACGGTCTCCTCCTGGAGCTCACAGCCAACTTGGCAAAAAGTTTCTAAGTGCCCACGGCCCTGCCGAGCTTTGGCGTCCGCTCAGCGCCGGTGCCGCAGTCGGCCTCGAATGACGAAAAATGACGGTCTCCTCCTGGAGCTCACAGCCAACTTGGCAAAAAGTTTCTAAGTGCCCACGGCCCTGCCGAGCTTTGGCGTCCGCCCAGCGCCGGTTCCGCAGTCGGCCTCGAATGACGAAAAATAACGGTCTCCTCCTGGAGCTCACAGCCAACTTGGCAAAAAGTTTCTAAGTGCCCACGGCCCTGCCGAGCTTTGGCGTCCGCCCAGCGCCGGTTCCGCAGTCGGCCTCGAATGACGAAAAATAACGGTCTCCTCCTGGAGCTCACAGCCAACTTGGCAAAAAGTTTCTAAGTGCCCACGGCCCTGCCGAGCTTTGGCGTCCGCCCAGCGCCGGTTCCGCAGTCGGCCTCGAATGACGAAAAATAACGGTCTCCTCCTGGAGCTCACAGCCAACTTGGCAAAAAGTTTCTAAGTGCCCACGGCCCTGCCGAGCTTTGGCGTCCGCTCAGCGCCGGTTCCGCAGTCGGCCTCGAATGACGAAAAATGACGGTCTCCTCCTGGAGCTCACAGCCAACTTGGCAAAAAGTTTCTAAGTGCCCACGGCCCTGCCGAGCTTTGGCGTCCGCCCAGCGCCGGTTCCGCAGTCGGCCTCGAATGACGAAAAATAACGGTCTCCTCCTGGAGCTCACAGCCAACTTGGCAAAAAGTTTCTAAGTGCCCACGGCCCTGCCGAGCTTTGGCGTCCGCTCAGCGCCGGTGCCGCAGTCGGCCTCGAATGACGAAAAATGACGGTCTCCTCCTGGAGCTCACAGCCAACTTGGCAAAAAGTTTCTAAGTGCCCACGGCCCTGCCGAGCTTTGGCGTCCGCCCAGCGCCGGTTCCGCAGTCGGCCTCGAATGACGAAAAATAACGGTCTCCTCCTGGAGCTCACAGCCAACTTGGCAAAAAGTTTCTAAGTGCCCACGGCCCTGCCGAGCTTTGGCGTCCGCCCAGCGCCGGTTCCGCAGTCGGCCTCGAATGACGAAAAATAACGGTCTCCTCCTGGAGCTCACAGCCAACTTGGCAAAAAGTTTCTAAGTGCCCACGGCCCTGCCGAGCTTTGGCGTCCGCCCAGCGCCGGTTCCGCAGTCGGCCTCGAATGACGAAAAATAACGGTCTCCTCCTGGAGCTCACAGCCAACTTGGCAAAAAGTTTCTAAGTGCCCACGGCCCTGCCGAGCTTTGGCGTCCGCTCAGCGCCGGTTCCGCAGTCGGCCTCGAATGACGAAAAATGACGGTCTCCTCCTGGAGCTCACAGCCAACTTGGCAAAAAGTTTCTAAGTGCCCACGGCCCTGCCGAGCTTTGGCGTCCGCCCAGCGCCGGTTCCGCAGTCGGCCTCGAATGACGAAAAATAACGGTCTCCTCCTGGAGCTCACAGCCAACTTGGCAAAAAGTTTCTAAGTGCCCACGGCCCTGCCGAGCTTTGGCGTCCGCCCAGCGCCGGTTCCGCAGTCGGCCTCGAATGACGAAAAATAACGGTCTCCTCCTGGAGCTCACAGCCAACTTGGCAAAAAGTTTCTAAGTGTCACATCTGTGAAAAAACGACTAAGTGTCAACTTTCGAAAAAACGGCTAAGTGTCAACTTTCGAAAAAACGGCAAAGTGTCACATCTCTGAAAAAACGGCTAAGTGTCGACTTTCGAAAAAACGGCTAAGTGTCAACTTTCGAAAAAACGGCAAAGTGTCACATCTCTGAAAAAACGGCTAAGTGTCACATCTCTGAAAAAACGGCTAAGTGTCACATCTCTGAAAAAACGGCTAAGTGTCGCCTCTCTGAAAAAACGGCAAAGTGTCAACTTTCGAAAAAACGACAGAGTGTCGCCTCTCTGAAAAAACGACTAAGTGTCGACTCTGAGAAAATGGCAAAGTGCCCACGGCTCTGCGGGCTCGTGCATCCGACCCGCGCGCGGTTCCCCAGCCGGCCTGATATAAGGCAAAACCAGCCTCTCCGCCTGGAGCTCAGAGCCAACTTGGCGAATATTTTCTAAGTGCCCACGGCTCTGCGTGGCTACGGCGTCTGCCCAGCGCCGGTTCCTGGGTCGAACCCCGAGGACGAGGAATGCCGGTCTCCGCCTGGAGGTCCCAGCTTAATCGGCGAAAATTTTCTAAGTGCCCACGGCTCTGCCGGGCTCGTGCATCCGACCCGCGCCGGTTCCCCAGCCGGCCTGAAATAAGGCAAAACCAGGCTCTCCCCCTGGAGCTCAGAGCCAATTGTGGCGAAAAAACGACTAAGTGTCAACTTTCGAAAAAACGACTAAGTGTCAACTTTCCAAAAAAACGGCTAAGTGTCGACTTTCGAAAAAACGGCTAAGTGTCAACTTTCGAAAAAACGACTAAGTGTCGCCTCTGAAAAAACGACTAAGTGTCGCCTCTCTGAAAAAACGACTAAGTGCCCACGGCTCTGCGGGGCTTGTGAGTCCGCCCCGCGCCGGTTCGGCGGTCGGCCTCAAAAAGCGAAAAATCAGCCTCTCTCCCTGGAGCTCACCAAAAATTTGTCGAAATTTTTCTAAGTTCTCCTCGAGGTACCAGGGGGTGAGGTACCCGGGCTAAGGTGCAGTACCTTTTTTGGTCTTCAGGTGCGCCAGAGTACAATGAAATGGTCCCAGTAGTCAGTGTACTCATCGACTTTCCCCCCGTTTTCCAAAGCACCCCGTTTACGAGTATGGAGGAGATGGTGCTGGTCTCCCCACGGCGTCGGACACGCCGTCCTCGACAGCACAAGGTCGGATAGAAGACCTGAAAAGCGCCGTGGCACGCGCTGGAGGTGTCACTGTGGCGAAAAAGTGACTAAGTGTCAACTTTCGAAAAAACGGCTAAGTGTCAACTTTCGAAAAAACGGCTAAGTGTCAACTTTCGAAAAAACTGCTAAGTGTCAACTTTCGAAAAAACGACTAAGTGTCGCCTCTCTGAAAAAACGGCAAAGTGTCAACTTTCGAAAAAACGACTAAGTGTCAACTTTCGAAAAAACGACTAAGTGTCACCTCTCTGAAAAAATGGCAAAGTGTCAACTGCGAATGTGGTGGTGCATGGAAGGAAGTGGAGGACGGCCGCCTCCTTAAACACAGGCCGGAGAGGAGCGTCAGGGCCAGGCTCCTCAAACATGGACCGAGTGTCGCCCTTAACACAGACCAAGGGGAGGACGGCCGCCTCCTTAAACACAGGCCGGAGAGGAGCGTCAGGGCCAGGCTCCTCAAACATGGACCGAGTGTCGCCCTTAACACAGACCAAGGGGAGGACGGCCGCCTCCTTAAACACAGGCCGGAGAGGAGCGTCAGGGCCAGGCTCCTCAAACATGGACCGAGTGTCGCCCTTAACACGGACCAAGGGGAGGACGGCCGCCTCCTTAAACACAGGCCGGAGAGGAGCGTCAGGGCCAGGCTCCTCAAACATGGACCGAGTGTCGCCCTTAACACGGACCAAGGGGAGGACGGCCGCCTCCTTAAACACAGGCCGGAGAGGAGCGTCAGGGCCAGGCTCCTCAAACATGGACCGAGTGTCGCCCTTAACACAGACCAAGGGGAGGACGGCCGCCTCCTTAAACACAGGCCGGAGAGGAGCGTCAGGGCCAGGCTCCTCAAACATGGACCGAGTGTCGCCCTTAACACGGACCAAGGGGAGGACGGCCGCCTCCTTAAACACAGGCCGGAGAGGAGCGTCAGGGCCAGGCTCCTCAAACATGGACCGAGTGTCGCCCTTAACACGGACCAAGGGGAGGACGGCCGCCTCCTTAAACACAGGCCGGAGAGGAGCGTCAGGGCCAGGCTCCTCAAACATGGACAGAGTGTCGCCCTTAACACAGACCAAGCGGAGGACGGCCGCCTCCCTAAATACAGGCCGAACCGGAGCGCGAGTGTCGCTCCTTAAACACGGACCGAGTGGAGGACGGCCGCCTCCTTAAACACAGGCCGAACAAAATGACACAAAGTGTCAACTGCGAATGTTGTCCATCCAAGGAAGGAGCGTGATGCCCGGCCGGCTCCTTAAACACAGGCCGAGAGTCGCCCCGGACGGTCCGCCTCGCGGCGCCCGTCTGCTCGGATAAAATGACACAAAGTGTCAACTACGAATGTTGTCCATCCAAGGAGGGAGCGTGATGCCCGGCCGGCTCCGAAAACACAGGCCGAGAGTCGCCCCGGACGGTCCGCCTCGCGGCGCCCGTCTGCTCGGATAAAATGACACAAAGTGTCAACTGCGAATGTTGTCCATCCAAGGAAGGAGCGTGATGCCCGGCCGGCTCCTTAAACACAGGCCGAGAGTCGCCCCGGACGGTCCGCCTCGCGGCGCCCGCCCGCTCGGATAAAATGACACAAAGTGTCAACTACGAATGTTGTCCATCCAAGGAAGGAGCGTGATGCCCGGCCGGCTCCTTAAACACAGGCCGAGAGTCGCCCCGGACGGTCGCCTCGCGGCGCCCGTCTGCTCGGATAAAATGACACAAAGTGTCAACTACGAATGTTGTCCATCCAAGGAGGGAGCGTGATGCCCGGCCGGCTCCGAAAACACAGGCCGAGAGTCGCCCCGGACGGTCCGCCTCGCGGCGCCCGTCTGCTCGGATAAAATGACACAAAGTGTCAACTGCGAATGTTGTCCATCCAAGGAAGGAGCGTGATGCCCGGCCGGCTCCTTAAACACAGGCCGAGAGTCGCCCCGGACGGTCCGCCTCGCGGCGCCCGCCCGCTCGGATAAAATGACACAAAGTGTCAACTACGAATGTTGTCCATCCAAGGAAGGAGCGTGATGCCCGGCCGGCTCCTTAAACACAGGCCGAGAGTCGCCCCGGACGGTCGCCTCGCGGCGCCCGTCTGCTCGGATAAAATGACACAAAGTGTCAACTACGAATGTTGTCCATCCAAGGAGGGAGCGTGATGCCCGGCCGGCTCCGAAAACACAGGCCGAGAGTCGCCCCGGACGGTCCGCCTCGCGGCGCCCGTCTGCTCGGATAAAATGACACAAAGTGTCAACTACGAATGTTGTCCATCCAAGGAGGGAGCGTGAGGCCCGGCCGGCTCCGAAAACACAGGCCGAGAGTCGCCCCGGACGGTCCGCCTCTCGAGGCGCCCGCCCGCTCGGATAAAATGACACAAAGTGTCAACTACGAATGTTGTCCATCCAAGGAGGGAGCGTGATGCCCGGCCGGCTCCGAAAACACAGGCCGAGATTCGACCCCGGACGGGCCGTCTTCTCCCGGCGCCCGCCCGCGTACGCCCCCCATCC
>NW_028232349.1:0-22500 GCF_054491065.1 Syngnathus leptorhynchus | reverse complement strand
TTTCTCCGGCCGGGCGGCAGGCACTTTCCCGGACACCAAACCAGGCGTCGGCCCCTAACCGCCGGTGCAAAAAAAAATCCACTCCTGGTACCTAAAATTTTCCTATGCGGCGGGCTGGGGACTACAACCTTCTTCTTCCGCCCCACCACCATCAACGTCGGCCACCACCACCAGGACCGCCTCCCCCAGACTTCCAGAAGCGAAGCCGGTCCCCAAGCACCAACCCCGACCGCCACCGAGGCACCCGCCGAAGGCGGGTGCCGAGTTCACCGGCCCCAAGCGACAACCGGTCACCGAGGCACCCGCCGAAGGCGGGTGCCGAGTTCACCGGCCCCAAGCGACAACCGGTCACCGAGGCACCCGCCGAAGGCGGGGTGCCGAGTTCACCGGCCCCAAGCGACAACCGGTCACCGAGGGCACCCGCCGAAGGCGGGTGCCGAGTTCACTGGCCCCAAGCGACAACCGGTCACCGAGGCACCCGCCGAAGGCGGGTGCCGAGTTCACTGGCCCCAAGCGACAGCGGTCACCGAGGCACCCGCCTCCGGCGGGTTGCCGAGTTCACCGGCCCCGAGCACCAGCGGTCAGCCACGGAGGGGTGCTGGATCATCCATACTTCCATAGCTCCAGAGCTCCATAGCCCCGGAGCTCCATAGCCCCGGAGCTCCATAGCCCCGGAGCTCCAGACGCTCCATAGCCCCGGAGCTCCATAGCCCCGAGCTCCATAGCCCGGAGCTCCATAGCCCCGGAGCTCCATAGCCCCAGAGCTCCATACTTCCATAGCCCCAGAGCTCCATAGCTCCATACTTCCATAGCTCCAGCCGCGGAGGGTGCTGGCTGGGTGGCTCATAGCTCCATACTTCCATACTTGCAGCCACGGAGTTGGCTAAAATGCACTAAGTGCGAAAGCCCATTCATTTACAACGGCGTGTCGCCAGGCGGCGACATTTCCCCGTTACCGGTGGCTGCGCGGCGGGTGAGTGACAGAGCTTATCCGAGCGGCTGGAACTCTGCGCCCGGCGTGGTCGAGCGTGAGGCCCCGGCCCCTTTGGCTGCCTGGTACCTAAAACACTTCCATTGATCCAGCCACGGAGGGTGCTGGCTGGTGGCTCCATAGCTCCATAGCTCCATACCTCCAGAGCTCCAGAGCTCCATAGCACCAGAGCTCCATAGCTCCATAGCACCAGAGCTCCATAGCTCCATAGCACCAGAGCTCCATAGCTCCATAGCACCAGAGGCTCCATAGCTCCATAGCAACCAGAGCTCCATAGCTCCATAGCACCAGAGCTCCATAGCTCCATAGCACCAGAGCTCCATAGCTCCATAGCTCCAGCCTGGGTGGCTGGTGGCTCCATAGCTCCATACTTCCATAGCTCCAGTCAGAGAGTGTGCTAAAATTGCACTAAGTGCGAAAGCCCTTCATTTACAACGGCCGTGTCCACAAGGCGGCGACATTTCCCCGTTACCGGGTGGCTGCGCGGGGCGGGTGAGTGACAGAGCTTATCCGAGCGGCTGGAACTCTGCGCCGGCGTGGTCGAGCGTGAGGCCTCGGCCCCTTTGGCTGCCTGGGTACCTAAAACACTTCCATTGATCCAGCCACGGAGGGTGCTGGCTGGTGGCTCCATAGCTCCATAGCTCCATACCTCCAGAGCTCCAGAGCTCCATAGCACCAGAGCTCCATAGCTCCATAGCACCAGAGCTCCATAGCACCAGAGCTCCATAGCACCAGAGCTCCATAGCTCCATAGCACCAGAGCTCCATAGCTCCATAGCACCAGAGCTCCATAGCTCCATAGCACCAGAGCTCCATAGCTCCATAGCTCCATAGCACCAGAGCTCCATAGCTCCATAGCACCAGAGCTCCATAGCTCCATAGCACCAGAGCTCCATAGCTCCATAGCACCAGAGCTCCATAGCTCCATAGCACCAGAGCTCCATAGCTCCATAGCACCAGAGCTCCATAGCTCCATAGCACCAGAGCTCCATAGCTCCATAGCACCAGAGCTCCATAGCTCCATAGCACCAGAGCTCCATAGCTCCATAGCACCAGAGCTCCATAGCTCCATAGCTCCAGGGCTCCATAGCTCCAGGGCTCCATAGCTCCATAGCTCCAGGGCTCCATAGCTCCAGGGCTCCAGGGCTCCATAGCTCCATACCTCCAGAGCTCCATAGCTCCATACTTCCAGAGCTCCATAGCTCCATAGCTCCATACTTCCATAGCTCCAGCCGCGGAGGGTGCTGGCTGGTGGCTCCATAGCTCCATACTTCCATACTTGCAGCCACGGAGTTGGCTAAAATTGCACTAAGTGCGAAAGCCCATTCATTTACAACGGCGTGTCCGCCAGGCGGCGACATTTCCCCGTTACCGGTGGCTGCGCGGCGGGTGAGTGACAGAGCTTATCCGAGCGGCTGGAACTCTGCGCCGGCGTGGTCGAGCGTGAGGCCCCGGCCCTTTGGCTGCCTGGTACCTAAAACACTTCCATTGATCCAGCCACGGAGGGTGCTGGCTGGTGGCTCCATAGCCTCCATAGCTCCATAGCACCAGAGCTCCATAGCTCCATAGCACCAGAGCTCCATAGCTCCATAGCACCAGAGCTCCATAGCTCCATAGCACCAGAGCTCCAGGAGCTCCATAGCACCAGAGCTCCAGAGCTCCATAGCACCAGAGCTCCATAGCTCCATAGCACCAGAGCTCCAGAGCTCCATAGCACCAGAGCTCATAGCTCCATAGCACCAGAGCTCCATAGCTCCATAGCACCAGAGCTCCATAGCTCCATAGCACCAGAGCTCCATAGCTCCATAGCACCAGAGCTCCATAGCTCCATAGCTCCAGGGCTCCATAGCTCCAGGGCTCCATAGCTCCATAGCTCCAGGGCTCCATAGCTCCAGGGCTCCAGGGCTCCATAGCTCCAGGGCTCCAGGGCTCCATAGCTCCATACCTCCAGAGCTCCATAGCTCCATACTTCCAGAGCTCCATAGCTCCATAGCGCCATACTTCCATAGCTCCATAGCTCCATACTTCCATAGCACCAGAGCTCCATAGCTCCAGAGCTCCATAGCTCCAGCCTGGGTGGCTGGTGGCTCCATAGCTCCATACTTCCATAGCTCCAGTCAGAGAGTTGGCGAAAATTGCACTAAGTGCGAAAGCCCATTCATTTACAACGGCGTGTCCACAAGGCGGCGACATTTCCCGTTACCGGTGGCTGCGCGGCGGGTGAGTGACAGAGCTTATCCGAGCGGCTGGAACTCTGCGCCGGCGTGGTCGAGCGTGAGGCCTCGGCCCTTTGGCTGCCTGGTACCTAAAACACTTCCATTGATCCAGCCACGGAGGTGCTGGCTGGTGGCTCCATAGCCTCCATAGCTCCATAGCTCCATAGCTCCATAGCTCCATACTTCCATAGCTCCATACTTCCATAGCTCCAGACTTCCATAGCTCCATAGCTCCATAGCTCCATAGCTCCATACTTCCAGAGCGCCATAGGCTCCATAGCACCAGAGCTCCAGAGCTCCATAGCTCCATAGCTCATAGCCCCAGAGCTCCATAGCTCCATAGCTCCATAGCTCCAGAGCTCCATACTTCCATAGCTCCAGAGCTCAGCCTGTCTGGTGGCTCCATAGCTCCATAGCTCCATACTTGCAGCCACGGAGCTGGCGAAAATTGCACTAAGTGCGAAAGCCCATTCATTTACAACGGCGTGTCCACAAGGGCGGCGACATTTCCCCGTTACCGGTGGCTGCTTAGCGGAGAGAGTGACAGAGCTTATCCGAGCGGCTGGAACTCTGGGCCGGCCTGGTCGAGCGGCTGGCCTCGGTAGTTGAGGTACCAGGGGCGGGCTGGGGAGCTCCAGGCGGGGCTTGTGAGAGAGTGTAGCCGAGCGGCTGGAACTCTGGGCCGGCGTGGTTGAGCAGCATGCCCGCGGAGGTGGCTCTTCCATAGGCACGGAGGGTGCTGGAGCTCCACACTTCCCTAGGCACGGAGGGTGCTGGAGCTCCACACTTCCATAGCTCCAGGCACGGAGGGTGCTGGAGCTCCACACTTCCATAGGCACGGAGGGTGCTGGAGCTCCATACTTCCATAGCTCCAGGCACGGAGGGTGCTGGAGCGCCACACTTCCATAGGCAGGGAGGGTGCTGGAGCTCCACACTTCCATAGGCACGAGCAGGTGGTGCTGGAGCTCCACACTTCCATAGGCAGGGAGGGTGCTGGAGCTCCACACTTCCATAGGCAGGGAGGGTGCTGGAGCTCCACACTTCCATAGGCAGGGAGGGTGCTGGAGCTCCACGACTTCCATAGGCAGGGAGGGTGCTGGAGCTCCACACTTCCATAGGCAGGGAGGGTCGGCTGGAGCTCCACACTTCCATAGGCAGGGAGGGTGCTGGAGCTCCACACTTCCATAGGCAGGGAGGGGTGCTGGAGCTCCACACTTCCATAGGCAGGGAGGGTGCTGGAGCTCACACTTCCATAGGCAGGGAGGGTGCTGGAGCTCCACACTTCCATAGGCAGGGAGGGTGCTGGAGCTCCACACTTCCATAGGCAGGGAGGGTGCTGGAGCTCCACACTTCCATAGGCAGGGAGGGTGCTGGAGCTCCCACACGTTCCATAGGCAGGGAGGGTGCTGGAGCTCCACACCTTCCATAGGCAGGGAGGGTGCTGGAGCTCCACACCTTCCATAGGCAGGGAGGGTGCTGGAGCTCCACACTTCCATAGGCAGGGAGGGTGCTGGAGCTCCACACTTCCATAGGCAGGGAGGGTGCTGGAGCCTCCACACTTCCATAGGCAGGGAGGGTGCTGGAGCTCCACACTTCCATAGGCAGGGAGGGTGCTGGAGCTCCACACTTCCATAGGCAGGGAGGGTGCTGGAGCTCCACACTTCCATAGGCAGGGAGGGTGCTGGAGCTCCACACTTCCATAGGCAGGGAGGGTGCTGGAGCTCCACACTTCCATAGGCAGGGAGGGTGCTGGAGCTCCACACTTCCATAGGCAGGGAGGGTGCTGGAGCTCCACACTTCCATAGGCAGGGAGGGTGCTGGAGCTCCACACTTCCATAGGCAGGGAGGGTGCTGGAGCTCCACACTTCCATAGGCAGGGAGGGTGCTGGAGCTCCACACTTCCATAGGCAGGGAGGGTGCTGGAGCTCCACACTTCCATAGGCAGGGAGGGTGCTGAGCTCCACACTTCCATAGGCAGGGAGGGTGCTGGAGCTCCACACTTCCATAGGCAGGGAGGGTGCTGGAGCTCCACACTTCCATAGGCAGGGAGGGTGCTGGAGCTCCACACTTCCATAGGCAGGGAGGGTGCTGGAGCTCCACACTTCCATAGGCAGGGAGGGTGCTGGAGCTCCACACTTCCATAGGCAGGGAGGGTGCTGGAGCTCCACACTTCCATAGGCAGGGAGGGTGCTGGAGCTCCACACTTCCATAGGCAGGGAGGGTGCTGGAGCTCCACACTTCCATAGGCAGGGAGGGTGCTGGAGCTCCACACTTCCATAGGCAGGGAGGGTGCTGGAGCTCCACACTTCCATAGGCAGGGAGGGTGCTGGAGCTCCACACTTCCATAGGCAGGGAGGGTGCTGGAGCTCCACACTTCCATAGGCAGGGAGGGTGCTGGAGCTCCACACTTCCATAGGCAGGGAGGGTGCTGGAGCTCCACACTTCCATAGGCAGGGAGGGTGCTGGAGGCTCCACACTTCCATAGGCAGGGAGGGTGCTGGAGCTCCACACTTCCATAGGCAGGGAGGGTGCTGGAGCTCCACACTTCCATAGGCAGGGAGGGTGCTGGAGCTCCACACTTCCATAGGCAGGGAGGGTGCTGGAGCTCCACACTTCCATAGGCAGGGAGGGTGCTGGAGCTCCACACTTCCATAGGCAGGGAGGGTGCTGGAGCTCCACACTTCCATAGGCAGGGAGGGTGCTGGAGCTCCACACTTCCATAGGCAGGGAGGGTGCTGGAGCTCCACACTTCCATAGGCAGGGAGGGTGCTGGAGCTCCACACTTCCATAGGCAGGGAGGGTGCTGGAGCTCCACACTTCCATAGGCAGGGAGGGTGCTGGAGCTCCACACTTCCATAGGCAGGGAGGGTGCTGGAGCTCCACACTTCCATAGGCAGGGAGGGTGCTGGAGCTCCACACTTCCATAGGCAGGGAGGGTGCTGGAGCTCCACACTTCCATAGGCAGGGAGGGTGCTGGAGCTCCACACTTCCATAGGCAGGGAGGGTGCTGGAGCTCCACACTTCCATAGGCAGGGAGGGTGCTGGAGCTCCACACTTCCATAGGCAGGGAGGGTGCTGGAGCTCCACACTTCCATAGGCAGGGAGGGTGCTGGAGCTCCACACTTCCATAGGCAGGGAGGGTGCTGGAGCTCCACACTTCCATAGGCAGGGAGGGTGCTGGGAGCTCCACACTTCCATAGGCAGGGAGGGTGCTGGAGCTCCACACTTCCATAGGCAGGGAGGGTGCTGGAGCTCCACATCCACACTTCCAGCCACTGCATGCTGGCACTTCCACCTTGCTTGCTAAGTCGGCGTGATCTTGCCCAAAAAGTCCCTCCTCACCTCCAGCTGGAAGTGGAAAAAAATCCTCCACCTGCTTGGCCGAGGTTCTGGAAGCCAGCAGCTCGCGAATGTTGCCAAAGTTTCACTGGAAGGAAAAGAAAAGAGAAGACCGAGGTGCGCATTTCACCTACCGCCGAATGTCCACAGAGGGGAAGTGTCACTCCGTCGCAGAATCTGCGCCGACGCACTCGGCACCCTTCGAATTTTATGGTGCCGGTGCGGGTGTTCTGGGTGCAAAAAGGCCGCCCAAGTGGTAGAAAAAAATCAGACTTCGTCTCTTAGGTCGAAATTAATGCCAAGTTTGAAATGCGCTGGCAGGGGTGGACCAGGGCCCGTTAGAAGTGCTTAGGCGAGGTCCTGGAAGCCTAACCCGCGGTGATCTTGTGCAAAAAGCCGCGCTGCTGAGCTCCAGCTGGAAGTGTAAAAAGAACCGGGCTGGATCAAAAAAAGAACCGGGCGGCCCGTTAAAATTGCTTAGCCGAGGTCCTGGAACCCTAACCCGGCGTGATCTTGTGCAAAAAGCCGCTGCTGAGCTCCAGCTGGAAGTGTAAAAAGAACCGGGCTGGTTCAAAAAAAGAACGGGCGACCCGTTAGAAGTGCTTAGCCGAGGTCCTGGAAGCCTAACCCGGCGTGATCTTGTGCAAAAAGCCGCTGCTGAGCTCCAGCTGGAAGTGGAAAAAGAACCGGGCTGGATCAAAAAAGAACCGGGCTGGATCAAAAAAGAACCGGGCGGCCCGTTAAAATTGCTTAGCCGAGGTCCTGGAAGCCTAACACGGCGTGATCTTGTGCAAAAAAACCGCTCCGAGCCTCAGCTGGAAGTGTAAAAAGAACCGGGCTGGATAAAAAAAGAACCGGGCCTGGATCAAAAAAGAACCGGGCGACCCGTTAAAATTGCTTAGCCGAGGTCCTGGAAGCCTAACCCGGCGTGATCTTGTGCAAAAAGCCGCTGCTGAGCTCCAGCTGGAAGTGGAAAAAGAACCGGGCTGGATGCAACAAAGAACCGGGCTGGATCAAAAAGAACCGGGCGGCCCGTTAAAATTGCTTAGCCGAGGTCCTGGAAGCCTAACACGGCGTGATCTTGTGCAAAAAACCGCTCCCGAGCTCCAGCTGGAAGTGTAAAAAGAACCGGGCTGGATAAATAAAGAACCGGGCTGGATCAAAAAAGAACCGGGCGACCCGTTAAAATTGCTTAGCCGAGGTCCTGGAAGCCTAACACGGCGTGATCTTGTGCAAAAAGCCGCTCCCGAGCTCCAGCTGGAAGTGTAAAAAGAACCGGGCTGGATAAAAAAAGAACCGGGCTGGATCAAAAAAGAACCGGGCGACCCGTTAAAAATTGCTTAGCCGAGGTCCTGGAAGCCTAACCCGGCGTGATCTTGTGCAAATAGCCGCTGCCGAGCTCCAGCTGGAAGTGTGAAAAGAACCCGGGCTGGATAAAAAAAGAACCGGGCTGGATCAAAAAGAACCGGGCGACCCGTTAAAATTGCTTAGCCGAGGTCCTGGAAGCCTAACCACGGCGTGATCTTGTGCAAAAAACCGCTCCCGAGCTCCAGCTGGAGTGTAAAAAGAACCGGGCTGGATAAAAAAAGAACCGGGCTGGATCAAAAAAGAACCGGGCGACCCGTTAAATTGCTTAGCCGAGGTCCTGGAAGCCTAACCCGGCGTGATCTTGTGCAAAAAGCCGCTCCGAGCTCCAGCTGGAAGTGTAAAAGAACCGGGCTGGATAAAAAAAGAACCGGGCTGGATCAAAAAGACCGGGCGACCCGTTAAAATTGCTTAGCCGAGGTCCTGGAAGCCTAACACGGCGTGTTCTTGTGCAAAAAGCCGCTCCCAAGCTCCAGCTGGAAGTGTAAAAAGAACCGGGCTGGAGTTAAAAAAAGAACCGGGCTGGATCAAAGAAGAACCGGGCGACCCGTTAAAATTGCTTAGCCGAGGTCCTGGAAGCCTAACACGGCGTGATCTTGTGCAAAAAGCCGCTCCCGAGCTCCAGCTGGAAGTGTAAAAAGAACCGGGCTGGATAAAAAAAAGACCCGGGCTGGATAAAAAAAAGAACCGGGCGACCCGTTAAATTGCTTAGCGCGAAGCGTCCTGGGAAGCCTAACACGGCGTGTTCTTGTGCAAAAAGCCGCTCCCGAGCTCCAGCTGGAAGTGTAAAAAGAACCAGGCTGGATAAAAAAAGAACCGGGCTGGATCAAAAAAGACCGGGCGACCCGTTAAAATTGCTTAGCCGAGGTCCTGGAAGCCTAACACGGCGTGATCTTGTGCAAAAAGCCGCTCCCGAGCTCCAGCTGGAAGTGTAAAAAGAACCGGGCTGGATAAAAAAAGAACCGGGCTGGATAAAAAAAAGAACCCGGGCGACCCGTTAAAATTGCTTAGCCGAGGTCCTGGAAGCCTAACACGGCGTGTCTTGTGCAAAAAGCCGCTCCCGAGCTCCAGCTGGAAGTGTAAAAAGAACCAGGCTGGATAAAAAAAAAGAACCGGGCTGGATCAAAAAAGAACCGGGCGACCCGTTAAAATTGCTTAGCCGAGGTCCTGGAAGCCTAACACGGCGTGATCTTGTGCAAAAAGCCGCTCCCGAGCTCCAGCTGGAAGTGTAGAAAAGAACCGGGCTGGATAAAAAAAGAAACCGGGCTGGATAAAAAAAAGAACCGGGCGACCCGTTAAAATTGCTTAGCCGAGGTCCTGGAAGCCTAACACGGCGTGATCTTGTGCAAAAAGCGCTCCGAGCTCCAGCTGGAAGTGTAAAAAGAACCAGGCTGGATAAAAAAAAGAACCGGCTGGATCAAAAAAGAACCGGGCGACCCGTTAAAATTGCTTTAGCCGAGGTCCTGGAAGCCTAACACGGCGTGTTCTTGTGCAAAAAGCCGCGCCCGAGCTCCAGCTGGAAGTGTAAAAAGAACCAGGCTGGATAAAAAAAGAACCGGGCTGGTTCAAAAAAGAACCCGGGCAACCCGTTAAAATTGCTTAGCGAGGTCCTGGAAGCCTAACACGGGCGTGTTCTTGTGCAAAAAGCGCTCCCGAGCTCCAGCTGGAAGTGTAAAAAGAACCAGGCTGGTTAAAAAAAAGAACCGGGCTGGATCAAAAAAGAACCGGGCGACCCGTTAAAAATGCTTAGCCGAGGTCCTGGAAGGCCTAACACGGCGTGTTGTGCAAAAAGCCGCTCCCGAGCTCCAGCTGGAAGTGTAAAAAGAACCAGGCTGGATAAAAAAAAGAACCGGGCTGGTTCAAAAAAGAACCGGGCAACCCGTTAAAATTGCTTAGCCGAGGTCCTGGAAGCCTAACACGGCGTGATCTTGTGCAAAAAGCCGCTCCCGAGCTCCAGCTGGAAGTGTAAAAAGAACCGGGCTGGATAAAAAAAGAACCGGGCTGGATAAAAAAAAGAACCGGGCGACCCGTTAAAATTGCTTAGCCGAGGTCCTGGAAGCCTAACACGGCGTGATCTTGTGCAAAAAGCCGCTCCCGAGCTCCAGCTGGAAGTGTAAAAAGAACCAGGCTGGATAAAAAAAAGAACCGGGCTGGATCAAAAAAGAACCGGGCGACCCGTTAAAATTGCTTAGCCGAGGTCCTGGAAGCCTAACACGGCGTGATCTTGTGCAAAAAGCCGCTCCCGAGCTCCAGCTGGAAGTGTAAAAAGAACCAGGCTGGATAAAAAAAAGAACCGGGCTGGATCAAAAAAGAACCGGGCGACCCGTTAAAATTGCTTAGCCGAGGTCCTGGAAGCCTAACACGGCGTGTTCTTGTGCAAAAAGCCGCTCCCGAGCTCCAGCTGGAAGTGTAAAAAGAACCAGGCTGGATAAAAAAAAGAACCGGGCTGGATCAAAAAAGAACCGGGCGACCCGTTAAAATTGCTTAGCCGAGGTCCTGGAAGCCTAACACGGCGTGTTCTTGTGCAAAAAGCCGCTCCCGAGCTCCAGCTGGAAGTGTAAAAAGAACCAGGCTGGATAAAAAAAAGAACCGGGCTGGATCAAAAAAGAACCGGGCGACCCGTTAAAATTGCTTAGCTGAGGTCCTGGAAGCCTAACACGGCGTGATCTTGTGCAAAAAGCCGCTCCCGAGCTCCAGCTGGAAGTGTAAAAAGAACCGGGCTGGATAAAAAAAAAGAACCGGGCTGGTTCAAAAAAGAACCGGGCAACCCGTTAAAATTGCTTAGCCGAGGTCCTGGAAGCCTAACCCGGCGTGATCTTGCCCGAAAGTCGGCCTCTATACTTCCATTTTAGGTACCAGGGGCTATTAGTGTACTTGGTCCCACTAGTCAGTGTACTCATCCAGTTACCCCCCGTTTTCCAAAACACCATCGGCACGTATAAGGGGGGGACTCTTGAGAGAGATGAGGTATATGGCAGCGCAACACCAATCCGCTCCGCGCTGGTTCCCATGTCGGCTACGGATGAATAAAACCAGCCTGTCCCCCCTGGAGCTCACGAGACACGGAATTTTTTCTAAGTGCCAACGGCTCTTCCGAGCAAACGTGTCCGCTCCGGCTGGTTCCCCCGTCGGCCTCGAATGACGAAAAATGCCGGTCTCCGCCCGGAGCTCATGACAAACGAAAAATTTTCTAAGTGCCAACGGCACTAGCGAGCGAATGTGTCCGCTCGGCGCTGGTTCCCGGGTCGAACCCGGAAGACGAAAAACGCCGCTCTCCGCCCGGAGCTCATGACAAACGAAAAATTTTCTAAGTGCCAACGGCACTAGCGAGCGAATGTGTCCGCTCGGCGCTGGTTCCCGGGTCGAACCCGGAAGACGAAAAACGCCGCTCTCCGCCCGGAGCTCATGACAAACGAAAAATTTTCTAAGTGCCAACGGCACTAGCGAGCGAATGTGTCCGCTCGGCGCTGGTTCCCGGGTCGAACCCGGAAGACGAAAAACGCCGCTCTCCCGCCCGGAGCTCATGACAAACGAAACATTTTCTAAGTGCCAACGGCACTAGCGAGCGAATGTGTCCGCTCGGCGCTGGTTCCCGGGTCGAACCCGGAAGACGAAAAACGCCGCTCTCCGCCCGGAGCTCATGACAAACGAAAAATTTTCTAAGTGCCAACGGCACTTGCGAGCGAATGTGTCCGCTCGGCGCTGGTTCCCGGGTCGGACCCGGAAGACGAAAAACGCCGGTCTCCGCCCGGAGCTCATGACAAACGAAAAATTTTCTAAGTGCCAACGGCACTAGCGAGCGAATGTGTCCGCTCGGCGCTGGTTCCCGGGTCGGACCCGGAAGACGAAAAACGCCGGTCCTCGCCTGGAGGTCCCAGCAAAATCGGCGAAAAAACGACTAAGTGTCAACTTTCGAAAAAACGACTAAGTGCCCACGGCTCTGCGGGGCTTGTGAGTCCGCCCCGCGCCGGTTCGGTGGTCGGCCTCAAAAAGCAAAAAATCAGCCTCTCTCCCTGGAGCTCACCTCGAGGTACCAGGGGGTGAGGTACCCGGGCTAAGGTGCAGTACCTTTTTTGGTCTTCAGGTGCGCCAGAGTACAATGAAATGGTCCCAGTAGTCAGTGTACTCATCGACTTTCCCCCCGTTTTCCAAAGCACCTCGTTTACGAGTATGGAGGAGATGGTGCTGGTCTCCCCACGGCGTCGGACACGCCGTCCTCGACAGCACAAGGTCGGATAGAAGACCTGGAAAGCGCCGTGGCACGCGCTGGAGGTGGGCACTTTGGCGAAAAAACGACTAAGTGTCAACTTTCGAAAAAACGACTAAGTGTCAACTTTCGAAAAAACGGCTAAGTGTCAACTTTCGAAAAAACGACTAAGTGTCACCTCTCTGAAAAAATGGCAAAGTGTCGCCTCTCTGAAATTTTTCTAAGTGCCCACGGCTCTGCGGGCTCGTGCATCCGAGCCGCGCCGGTTCTGCAACCGGCCTAGAATGACGAAAAATAACGGTCTCCTCCTGGAGCTCACAGCCAATTGTGGCGAAAAAGTGGCAAAGTGCCCACGGCCCTGCCGAGCTTTGGCGTCCGCAGCAGCGCCGGTGCCGCAGTCGGCCTCGAATGACGAAAAATGACGGTCTCCTCCTGGAGCTCACAGCCAACTTGGCAAAAAGTTTCTAAGTGCCCACGGCCCTGCCGAGCTTTGGCGTCCGCCCAGCGCCGGTTCCGCAGTCGGCCTCGAATGACGAAAAATAACGGTCTCCTCCTGGAGCTCACAGCCAACTTGGCAAAAAGTTTCTAAGTGCCCACGGCCCTGCCGAGCTTTGGCGTCCGCTCAGCGCCGGTGCCGCAGTCGGCCTCGAATGACGAAAAATGACGGTCTCCTCCTGGAGCTCACAGCCAACTTGGCAAAAAGTTTCTAAGTGCCCACGGCCCTGCCGAGCTTTGGCGTCCGCCCAGCGCCGGTTCCGCAGTCGGCCTCGAATGACGAAAAATAACGGTCTCCTCCTGGAGCTCACAGCCAACTTGGCAAAAAGTTTCTAAGTGCCCACGGCCCTGCCGAGCTTTGGCGTCCGCTCAGCGCCGGTGCCGCAGTCGGCCTCGAATGACGAAAAATGACGGTCTCCTCCTGGAGCTCACAGCCAACTTGGCAAAAAGTTTCTAAGTGCCCACGGCCCTGCCGAGCTTTGGCGTCCGCCCAGCGCCGGTTCCGCAGTCGGCCTCGAATGACGAAAAATAACGGTCTCCTCCTGGAGCTCACAGCCAACTTGGCAAAAAGTTTCTAAGTGCCCACGGCCCTGCCGAGCTTTGGCGTCCGCTCAGCGCCGGTGCCGCAGTCGGCCTCGAATGACGAAAAATGACGGTCTCCTCCTGGAGCTCACAGCCAACTTGGCAAAAAGTTTCTAAGTGCCCACGGCCCTGCCGAGCTTTGGCGTCCGCCAGCGCCGGTTCCGCAGTCGGCCTCGAATGACGAAAAATAACGGTCTCCTCCTGGAGCTCACAGCCAACTTGGCAAAAAGTTTCTAAGTGCCCACGGCCCTGCCGAGCTTTGGCGTCCGCCCAGCGCCGGTTCCGCAGTCGGCCTCGAATGACGAAAAATAACGGTCTCCTCCTGGAGCTCACAGCCAACTTGGCAAAAAGTTTCTAAGTGCCCACGGCCCTGCCGAGCTTTGGCGTCCGCCCAGCGCCGGTTCCGCAGTCGGCCTCGAATGACGAAAAATAACGGTCTCCTCCTGGAGCTCACAGCCAACTTGGCAAAAAGTTTCTAAGTGCCCACGGCCCTGCCGAGCTTTGGCGTCCGCTCAGCGCCGGTTCCGCAGTCGGCCTCGAATGACGAAAAATGACGGTCTCCTCCTGGAGCTCACAGCCAACTTGGCAAAAAGTTTCTAAGTGCCCACGGCCCTGCCGAGCTTTGGCGTCCGCCAGCGCCGGTTCCGCAGTCGGCCTCGAATGACGAAAAATAACGGTCTCCTCCTGGAGCTCACAGCCAACTTGGCAAAAAGTTTCTAAGTGCCCACGGCCCTGCCGAGCTTTGGCGTCCGCTCAGCGCCGGTGCCGCAGTCGGCCTCGAATGACGAAAAATGACGGTCTCCTCCTGGAGCTCACAGCCAACTTGGCAAAAAGTTTCTAAGTGCCCACGGCCCTGCCGAGCTTTGGCGTCCGCCCAGCGCCGGTTCCGCAGTCGGCCTCGAATGACGAAAAATAACGGTCTCCTCCTGGAGCTCACAGCCAACTTGGCAAAAAGTTTCTAAGTGCCCACGGCCCTGCCGAGCTTTGGCGTCCGCCCAGCGCCGGTTCCGCAGTCGGCCTCGAATGACGAAAAATAACGGTCTCCTCCTGGAGCTCACAGCCAACTTGGCAAAAAGTTTCTAAGTGCCCACGGCCCTGCCGAGCTTTGGCGTCCGCCAGCGCCGGTTCCGCAGTCGGCCTCGAATGACGAAAAATAACGGTCTCCTCCTGGAGCTCACAGCCAACTTGGCAAAAAGTTTCTAAGTGCCCACGGCCCTGCCGAGCTTTGGCGTCCGCTCAGCGCCGGTTCCGCAGTCGGCCTCGAATGACGAAAAATGACGGTCTCCTCCTGGAGCTCACAGCCAACTTGGCAAAAAGTTTCTAAGTGCCCACGGCCCTGCCGAGCTTTGGCGTCCGCCCAGCGCCGGTTCCGCAGTCGGCCTCGAATGACGAAAAATAACGGTCTCCTCCTGGAGCTCACAGCCAACTTGGCAAAAAGTTTCTAAGTGCCCACGGCCCTGCCGAGCTTTGGCGTCCGCTCAGCGCCGGTGCCGCAGTCGCCTCGAATGACGAAAAATGACGGTCTCCTCCTGGAGCTCACAGCCAACTTGGCAAAAAGTTTCTAAGTGCCCACGGCCCTGCCGAGCTTTGGCGTCCGCCCAGCGCCGGTTCCGCAGTCGGCCTCGAATGACGAAAAATAACGGTCTCCTCCTGGAGCTCACAGCCAACTTGGCAAAAAGTTTCTAAGTGCCCACGGCCCTGCCGAGCTTTGGCGTCCGCCCAGCGCCGGTTCCGCAGTCGGCCTCGAATGACGAAAAATAACGGTCTCCTCCTGGAGCTCACAGCCAACTTGGCAAAAAGTTTCTAAGTGCCCACGGCCCTGCCGAGCTTGGCGTCCGCCCAGCGCCGGTTCCGCAGTCGGCCTCGAATGACGAAAAATAACGGTCTCCTCCTGGAGCTCACAGCCAACTTGGCAAAAAGTTTCTAAGTGCCCACGGCCCTGCCGAGCTTTGGCGTCCGCTCAGCGCCGGTTCCGCAGTCGGCCTCGAATGACGAAAAATGACGGTCTCCTCCTGGAGCTCACAGCCAACTTGGCAAAAGTTTCTAAGTGCCCACGGCCCTGCCGAGCTTTGGCGTCCGCCCAGCGCCGGTTCCGCAGTCGGCCTCGAATGACGAAAAATAACGGTCTCCTCCTGGAGCTCACAGCCAACTTGGCAAAAAGTTTCTAAGTGCCCACGGCCCTGCCGAGCTTTGGCGTCCGCTCAGCGCCGGTGCCGCAGTCGGCCTCGAATGACGAAAAATGACGGTCTCCTCCTGGAGCTCACAGCCAACTTGGCAAAAAGTTTCTAAGTGCCCACGGCCCTGCCGAGCTTTGGCGTCCGCCCAGCGCCGGTTCCGCAGTCGGCCTCGAATGACGAAAAATAACGGTCTCCTCCTGGAGCTCACAGCCAACTTGGCAAAAAGTTTCTAAGTGCCCACGGCCCTGCCGAGCTTTGGCGTCCGCCCAGCGCCGGTTCCGCAGTCGGCCTCGAATGACGAAAAATAACGGTCTCCTCCTGGAGCTCACAGCCAACTTGGCAAAAAGTTTCTAAGTGCCCACGGCCCTGCCGAGCTTTGGCGTCCGCCCAGCGCCGGTTCCGCAGTCGGCCTCGAATGACGAAAAATAACGGTCTCCTCCTGGAGCTCACAGCCAACTTGGCAAAAAGTTTCTAAGTGCCCACGGCCCTGCCGAGCTTTGGCGTCCGCTCAGCGCCGGTTCCGCAGTCGGCCTCGAATGACGAAAAATGACGGTCTCCTCCTGGAGCTCACAGCCAACTTGGCAAAAAGTTTCTAAGTGCCCACGGCCCTGCCGAGCTTTGGCGTCCGCCCAGCGCCGGTTCCGCAGTCGGCCTCGAATGACGAAAAATAACGGTCTCCTCCTGGAGCTCACAGCCAACTTGGCAAAAAGTTTCTAAGTGCCCACGGCCCTGCCGAGCTTTGGCGTCCGCCCAGCGCCGGTTCCGCAGTCGGCCTCGAATGACGAAAAATAACGGTCTCCTCCTGGAGCTCACAGCCAACTTGGCAAAAAGTTTCTAAGTGCCCACGGCCCTGCCGAGCTTTGGCGTCCGCCCAGCGCCGGTTCCGCAGTCGGCCTCGAATGACGAAAAATAACGGTCTCCTCCTGGAGCTCACAGCCAACTTGGCAAAAAGTTTCTAAGTGTCACATCTGTGAAAAAACGACTAAGTGTCAACTTTCGAAAAAACGGCTAAGTGTCAACTTTCGAAAAAACGGCAAAGTGTCACATCTCTGAAAAAACGGCTAAGTGTCGACTTTCGAAAAAACGGCTAAGTGTCAACTTTCGAAAAAACGGCAAAGTGTCACATCTCTGAAAAAACGGCTAAGTGTCACATCTCTGAAAAAACGGCTAAGTGTCACATCTCTGAAAAAACGGCTAAGTGTCGCCTCTCTGAAAAAACGGCAAAGTGTCAACTTTCGAAAAAACGACAGAGTGTCGCCTCTCTGAAAAAACGACTAAGTGTCGACTCTGAGAAAATGGCAAAGTGCCCACGGCTCTGCGGGCTCGTGCATCCGACCCGCGCCGGTTCCCCAGCCGGCCTGATATAAGGCAAAACCAGCCTCTCCGCCTGGAGCTCAGAGCCAACTTGGCGAATATTTTCTAAGTGCCCACGGCTCTGCGTGGCTACGGCGTCTGCCCAGCGCCGGTTCCTGGGTCGAACCCCGAGGACGAGGAATGCCGGTCTCCGCCTGGAGGTCCCAGCTTAATCGGCGAAAATTTTCTAAGTGCCCACGGCTCTGCCGGGCTCGTGCATCCGACCCGCGCCGGTTCCCCAGCCGGCCTGAAATAAGGCAAAACCAGGCTCTCCCCCTGGAGCTCAGAGCCAATTGTGGCGAAAAAACGACTAAGTGTCAACTTTCGAAAAAACGACTAAGTGTCAACTTTCCAAAAAAACGGCTAAGTGTCGACTTTCGAAAAAACGGCTAAGTGTCAACTTTCGAAAAAACGACTAAGTGTCGCCTCTGAAAAAACGACTAAGTGTCGCCTCTCTGAAAAAACGACTAAGTGCCCACGGCTCTGCGGGGCTTGTGAGTCCGCCCCGCGCCGGTTCGGCGGTCGGCCTCAAAAAGCGAAAAATCAGCCTCTCTCCCTGGAGCTCACCAAAAATTTGTCGAAATTTTTCTAAGTTCTCCTCGAGGTACCAGGGGGTGAGGTACCCGGGCTAAGGTGCAGTACCTTTTTTGGTCTTCAGGTGCGCCAGAGTACAATGAAATGGTCCCAGTAGTCAGTGTACTCATCGACTTTCCCCCCGTTTTCCAAAGCACCCCCGTTTACGAGTATGGAGGAGATGGTGCTGGTCTCCCCACGGCGTCGGACACGCCGTCCTCGACAGCACAAGGTCGGATAGAAGACCTGAAAAGCGCCGTGGCACGCGCTGGAGGTGTCACTGTGGCGAAAAAGTGACTAAGTGTCAACTTTCGAAAAAACGGCTAAGTGTCAACTTTCGAAAAAACGGCTAAGTGTCAACTTTCGAAAAAACTGCTAAGTGTCAACTTTCGAAAAAACGACTAAGTGTCGCCTCTCTGAAAAAACGGCAAAGTGTCAACTTTCGAAAAAACGACTAAGTGTCAACTTTCGAAAAAACGACTAAGTGTCACCTCTCTGAAAAAATGGCAAAGTGTCAACTGCGAATGTGGTGGTGCATGGAAGGAAGTGGAGGACGGCCGCCTCCTTAAACACAGGCCGGAGAGGAGCGTCAGGGCCAGGCTCCTCAAACATGGACCGAGTGTCGCCCTTAACACAGACCAAGGGGAGGACGGCCGCCTCCTTAAACACAGGCCGGAGAGGAGCGTCAGGGCCAGGCTCCTCAAACATGGACCGAGTGTCGCCCTTAACACAGACCAAGGGGAGGACGGCCGCCTCCTTAAACACAGGCCGGAGAGGAGCGTCAGGGCCAGGCTCCTCAAACATGGACCGAGTGTCGCCCTTAACACGGACCAAGGGGAGGACGGCCGCCTCCTTAAACACAGGCCGGAGAGGAGCGTCAGGGCCAGGCTCCTCAAACATGGACCGAGTGTCGCCCTTAACACGGACCAAGGGGAGGACGGCCGCCTCCTTAAACACAGGCCGGAGAGGAGCGTCAGGGCCAGGCTCCTCAAACATGGACCGAGTGTCGCCCTTAACACAGACCAAGGGGAGGACGGCCGCCTCCTTAAACACAGGCCGGAGAGGAGCGTCAGGGCCAGGCTCCTCAAACATGGACCGAGTGTCGCCCTTAACACGGACCAAGGGGAGGACGGCCGCCTCCTTAAACACAGGCCGGAGAGGAGCGTCAGGGCCAGGCTCCTCAAACATGGACCGAGTGTCGCCCTTAACACGGACCAAGGGGAGGACGGCCGCCTCCTTAAACACAGGCCGGAGAGGAGCGTCAGGGCCAGGCTCCTCAAACATGGACAGAGTGTCGCCCTTAACACAGACCAAGCGGAGGACGGCCGCCTCCCTAAATACAGGCCGAACCGGAGCGCGAGTGTCGCTCCTTAAACACGGACCGAGTGGAGGACGGCCGCCTCCTTAAACACAGGCCGAACAAAATGACACAAAGTGTCAACTGCGAATGTTGTCCATCCAAGGAAGGAGCGTGATGCCCGGCCGGCTCCTTAAACACAGGCCGAGAGTCGCCCCGGACGGTCCGCCTCGCGGCGCCCGTCTGCTCGGATAAAATGACACAAAGTGTCAACTACGAATGTTGTCCATCCAAGGAGGGAGCGTGATGCCCGGCCGGCTCCGAAAACACAGGCCGAGAGTCGCCCCGGACGGTCCGCCTCGCGGCGCCCGTCTGCTCGGATAAAATGACACAAAGTGTCAACTGCGAATGTTGTCCATCCAAGGAAGGAGCGTGATGCCCGGCCGGCTCCTTAAACACAGGCCGAGAGTCGCCCCGGACGGTCCGCCTCGCGGCGCCCGCCCGCTCGGATAAAATGACACAAAGTGTCAACTACGAATGTTGTCCATCCAAGGAAGGAGCGTGATGCCCGGCCGGCTCCTTAAACACAGGCCGAGAGTCGCCCCGGACGGTCGCCTCGCGGCGCCCGTCTGCTCGGATAAAATGACACAAAGTGTCAACTACGAATGTTGTCCATCCAAGGAGGGAGCGTGATGCCCGGCCGGCTCCGAAAACACAGGCCGAGAGTCGCCCCGGACGGTCCGCCTCGCGGCGCCCGTCTGCTCGGATAAAATGACACAAAGTGTCAACTGCGAATGTTGTCCATCCAAGGAAGGAGCGTGATGCCCGGCCGGCTCCTTAAACACAGGCCGAGAGTCGCCCCGGACGGTCCGCCTCGCGGCGCCCGCCCGCTCGGATAAAATGACACAAAGTGTCAACTACGAATGTTGTCCATCCAAGGAAGGAGCGTGATGCCCGGCCGGCTCCTTAAACACAGGCCGAGAGTCGCCCCGGACGGTCGCCTCGCGGCGCCCGTCTGCTCGGATAAAATGACACAAAGTGTCAACTACGAATGTTGTCCATCCAAGGAGGGAGCGTGATGCCCGGCCGGCTCCGAAAACACAGGCCGAGAGTCGCCCCGGACGGTCCGCCTCGCGGCGCCCGTCTGCTCGGATAAAATGACACAAAGTGTCAACTACGAATGTTGTCCATCCAAGGAGGGAGCGTGAGGCCCGGCCGGCTCCGAAAACACAGGCCGAGAGTCGCCCCGGACGGTCCGCCTCTCGAGGCGCCCGCCCGCTCGGATAAAATGACACAAAGTGTCAACTACGAATGTTGTCCATCCAAGGAGGGAGCGTGATGCCCGGCCGGCTCCGAAAACACAGGCCGAGATTCGACCCCGGACGGGCCGTCTTCTCCCGGCGCCCGCCCGCGTACGCCCCCCATCCCCGGTCGCCCGTCTGCTCCCGGCGGGCCTCCGAGTACCCCCTCACCCAACTGACCGACTGGCACTCATGACCCGCCTTGGTAGGGCCTCCATCGGCCTCGGCTCGTCCGACGTCGGGTGGACGGTTCCTACCCACTGCGGGTCGCACTCTAGCGCCCCGGCCGCCGCGTGAGCGTGCGCTCCCCGCGCCGCCCCGCAGGCCCCGGCGCGACCGTACTGCGGCGAGACCGAGACGACCCGGTTTGGCATCCATCCCACCTAGCCACGATCCACGGAGGCCGAGCGAGCGGCTGAGTGTCGGGCGCCGCGCGTGCGAGCGTCCGCCGGCCGCGCCGGTCCTTCCGCGAATGTCGTTTCTCAAACCCTCCGGCTTGATAGCGGCGGCACCACGGGAAGCCGTCCACACACACACCGTCCGACCTCTATCCGAAAAGCCTTCCCGACCAACCGCGGTCGCGGGGGCGTCTGTCGCTCCGCATCGGGGGGGCGTATGGCTTCCGCGCTACGCGCTGCGGGCTCGGGGGGGCCGCAACGGCTGAGTCTGACTCGGCCGGGGCGCAGCTTCCCTCCCGGCAGTCAGCAATAGTGCCGATCGCGCCTGCCACCAGCCCCCTCCCCGACGGGTTCGTCGGCGCCGGCTGGCCGCCGTCCGCCTTCGTTCCCCGAGGGTTCCCAACCAGCGCCGATCCAACTCCGCATCCTGGCCGCACGCAGTGCGTGCCTCGCGCGGGTAAGTCGCCGGCGCAGCGCCGCAGCTCCCGACCCCCGCGTACGGGAATAGTTGAGGGCCTCAGCGGGCCGCACCGACCGAGTCCGACTCGGGCCGGGGCGCAGATTCCCGCTTGGGTGACCGAACGTTCTCTGCTCGGGCCGGAGGGCCGACGCCCGTCCCCCCCCGTCGTCCCCCACGGACCGCCTCCGAGGCCACTTCGCACGGCTCATCCTCGGCTCCCTACCAATGCTTAATCGATGGGGCCGCCCGGCCGGATTCGCGCCACCCTGTCCACCGCGAGTCTCCCCAGACTAACCCGAGTTACCGCCCAGCTCGCCTAACCTTGCACTCGCTCTGCCAAACGGTCGTGTAGTCGGCGGGCCGTCCTACGGGTCGCCCTCCCTCCCCAAACGCGCGGCGGGATAGCGGCAAGGCGGCGGCGGCGGCCAGCGGCGTCGGGGCGCTCGCACCGGAGAAGAGGCGTCTTACGAGGCCGGGCGCAGCTCCCTCTCGTTTACTTGCTGAGTAGCGGCGCTCGAAGGTTCCGCGGCGAGCGCGGCTCATCCCATTGAATGTCCCTGCACCAGGCTCCATCGAAGGGCCGCCCGGCCGGATTCGCACCCCCCTGTCCACCGCGAAGTCCCCTCGACTAACCCGAGTTACCGCCCAGTTCGCCTAACCTTGCATCGCCCCGCCAAACGAGCGAGTTGTCGGCCGTCCTGCGGGTCGCCACCGGCCCCAAACGTGCGGAGGGATAGCGGCAAGGCGGCGGCGGCGGCCAGCGGCGTCGGGTCGACCTAGCACCGGAGAAGAGGTGTCTTACGAGGCCGGGCGCAGCTCCTCTCGTTTAGGGGTCCGCGAGGGTCGCATTCGAGGTTCCGCGTCCTCGGCTTCGGCTGCGCCGGGTCCAGCCCGATCCATCTCACCCCGCGGCAGCGTCAGACCACCTAGAGCCCCCGCGAACCGCGGCCGGCGTCCGGAAAACAGTCGCGCGAGCCCCCGCTCCGGCGGGCCGGCGAGCGAGAGGCGCTACCCAGCCACCCTCTCTCCTACCTGGTTGATCCTGCCAGTAGCATATGCTTGTCTCAAAGATTAAGCCATGCAAGTCTAAGTGCACACGGCCCGTACAGCGAAACTGCGAATGGCTCATTAAATCAGTTATGGTTCCTTTGATCGCTCCTCAGTTACTTGGATAACTGTGGCAATTCTAGAGCTAATACATGCAAACGGGCGCCGACCTCCGGGGACGCGCGCATTTATCAGACCCAAAACCCACGCGGTGCCCGGGCGCGCGGGCCCAGGGGTCGCGCCGGCGTTCACGCGCCGCGCCGCGGCCCTCCGCGCGTCCGGCCCGGCCTCCCTTGGTGATCCTCGATAACTTCCAGCCGATCGCCGGCCCTCCGCGGCGGCGACGTCTCATTCGAATGTCTGCCCTATCAACTTTCGATGGTACTTTCTGCGCCTACCATGGTGACAACGGGTAACGGGGAATCAGGGTTCGATTCCGGAGAGGGAGCCTGAGAAACGGCTACCACATCCAAGGAAGGCAGCAGGCGCGCAAATTACCCACTCCCGACACGGGGAGGTAGTGACGAAAAATAACAATACAGGACTCTTTCGAGGCCCTGTAATTGGAATGAGCACAGTCCAAACCCTTGGGCGAGAACCCATTGGAGGGCAAGTCTGGTGCCAGCAGCCGCGGTAATTCCAGCTCCAATAGCGTATCTTAAAGTTGCTGCAGTTAAAAAGCTCGTAGTTGGACCTCGGG